>NW_027248485.1:0-280000 GCF_031021105.1 Erythrolamprus reginae | reverse complement strand
TGGAACCCACACTACATCTCAGACATCAACACTCTCGAAAACGTCCAAAGGTATTTCACCAGAAGAGCCCATCACTCCTCCACTCGAAACAGAATACCTTACGAAAATAGACTAACAATCCTGGATCTTGAAAGTTTAGAACTGCGGCACCTAAAACACGATTTAAGTATTGCCCACAAGATCATATGCTGCAACGTCCTTCCGGTCAACGACTACTTCAGCTTCAACAGCAACAACACAAGAGCACGCAACAGATTCAAACTTAATATTAACCGCTCCAAACTGGACTGTAAAAAATATGACTTTAACAATCGAGTTGTCGAAGCGTGGAACTCATTGCCGGACTCAGTGGTGTCAGCCCCCAGCCCTCCACATTTCTCCCTAAGACTCTCCATGATTGACCTCTCCAGGTTCCTAAGAGGTCAGTAATGGGCGTATATAAGTGTACTGATGTGCCTTTCGTCCCCTGTCCAATGGCCTTTCCTTATCTCATATATCATATATTTTCTCTTCTTTCCTTCTACTTCTCTTCTTTCTTACTTTCTATCTTTATATACATTACTTAATGTCTATTCTCTTTCATATGTATTGTATATTGGACAAAGAATAAATATATAAATAAATAAATAAATCATCATCATCATCATCAATATCATAATCATCATCATTATCATTATTAATTAGATTTGTATGTCACCCTTCTCAAGATATTTAAAAACATTGGACATTTGTGTAGTAAATCTATTTTCCATTTCTTATTGTGCTCACAATCCATAACATAGCTATTTTTAATGTATTGTTAATAACAGATCTTATACATCAGTCTTACTTCCGTATCTATTTTTCCTTATCACCAAGAAACATATACAGTATATATATCTCAAACCGGAAGTCCAGTTCCCCCCACCATAGAGTCTCCTCCTACTGCAGCATCCTATTTCCTCCACCTGTCCTAACCAAAAGCCCTATCAACTGTGGAGCCGACTGGCGACAGTGAGCCACAGCAGAGGGGTGAAAGAGACACATGCAGCTCCAGAGTGGCTTGCTGACCCTTGTCCTCACTATTAAACTCTCTTCAACTGCATTCACCAGCTTAGCACCAATTAGTCAGCAAGCATCTCAAGCTCCATTTCAACATAAGATTGCAGTGCCCTGCCATGTCCTCAAGGGGGCAGTCCTGTCAAGCGGAAAGCAAACTGCTCTAGACTCTTCCTACAGTTGTGGGGTTCGGCAATAGGAAAACCTGTGATAGATTGACCTTTAACCCTTCATTTCGCCTTAGTCAATACTATTCACCTGGCAAATTCAAGTTCGCAAAGCAGGAATTTCTCTGTGATTCGCTTGCAGTTCTCTAAACCTGAAGTGGCCCATATGGAGGGGAACTACTTCTTTGAGTCATTACCAATTATCCAGGAACACAACTCGTATATATAAATACATATCACTACTTAAACAGAATATGTAGAGAGGTTTTGTTGCAGAATTCAACTGATAAGATCTGTTAATAACTAGGAAAGTCAGCGTTCTTTAATAGAATTGTACAAGGAACTTCCTCCATCCTTTCTGCGTACACTGATTTGGGCCAGAATTCAACCAGAGACGTAACAAGAGTAACATGTAGTGTATTTCACTAGAATGTGAATGGAATATGAAAACATTTTGGGCCTATTTTTCACTTTAGTTTAGTATTTTTTTAAATTATCCCTATAATGGATTCTGAGAGAAACCAACCACTAACTGATTATACAAATATATAGAGTCTGGGTGCAATTTGCTGGCTCTGTTATAAAAGTGCTTTTGCTAACATGTTGTAAGCTGCCCTTAGTCGAAGGACAAGGGTGGCATAAAAATCGAATAAATAAATAAATAAAATAAATGCCCTTGTCACCTCGAGGTTCGACTACTGTAATGCTTTCTACATGGGGCTACCTTTGAAAAGTGTTCGGAAACTTCAGAGTTGCCCCCACCCTCCTGGCCTTTCGCAAGCTCCTTAAAACCCACCTCTGTCGTCAGGCATGGGGGAATTGAAATTTCACTTCCCCCTAGGCTTATACAATTTATACATGGTGTTGTGGTTAGCTCTGGCCCAGCTCCTGCCCCAAGGACTGTGGATGTGGGGAAGACATCCACATGCTGCAGGCCTGTTTTGCCCCCGGTGGAATCTGCTGATGAAGGCTTCTCTGACCAAGAAGACATGAGTGACAGGGAGGAGAAGAGTGTGGCAGACAGCTCAGGAGGAGATCAATTATCTAGCTCCTCCTTGGATTCAGAACAAGAGTTAATGATACAGCCACGCATGCCGAGAGCAATCCATAGGCAACAACAACTGAGAGATTATTATCAAAGAAAATGAGGCCACCTGTGGTTGGGTGGGGCTGTGGTAATTAGTGCGGCTGCTATAAATAGCAGTCTGTGAGTTTGGCCATTGTGGAGGATTATCTGATCATTGTGTTTCGTGACTGCTTTGCTGACTTTGACCTTTTTGTGCTGATTTTTCCCCACTTTGAAACTAAACCAGAGCAAAGTGTGTTTCACTTTGTGAAAGAAGGACTGTGAATTGCCTCACAGCTGCAATCTAAGTATCACAGAACTGATAAGGGACTTGTACAAATTACCAGTTTGTTTGGAGACCAGTGCTCTTTGCTATAAAAAAAGAGGGCTTAGTTTTAAGTGAATTTTCATTATAAAGAACATTGTTTTGAATTTTCAAACGTCTGTGTGTCTGAAATTTGTACCTGTGAATTTTTGGGAGGAGTGTACCAGAGAGCCCGACAGAACACATGGTATGCTTGTATGTACGAGTGGTTCTTTCAATTGGGGTTTTTAGATTGTTTTAATAGTAGATTTGTTTACATTGTCTTTTTATATTGTTGTTAGCCGCCCCGAGTCTTTGGAGAGGGGCAACATACAAATCTAATAAATACAAATACAAATAAATACATTTTATGCACAGAAATGCATTCTATTACCTATTCCGTCCAGTCCGCTTTCGCAGAGGAATATGACATTCATGTCATCCACTTCTTTATTTCTCCGCTGAAAAAAAAAAGAAGTGTAAGGAGGACACTAATAACATAAATTGGTGTGTGTGTGTGTGTTTGTATTTTGAAATACTCCCAGTCGTTGGCGAAATGGTTGCAAAGGGAGGGTAAGGCTGCGCCCACTCACCCGGATGCCGCCATTTGGCTTCTTTTACCCTCTGCACATGCCCAGAATGCATTGCACATGTGCAGAGGGTAAAAGTCAAAGGAGGGGCTGCATCCAGGTGGGTGGGCGGAGCCTCACGCTCCCTTCACGACCGGCTCTTCGATGACTGACAGCCACGCGTGACCCAGGAGTATTTCACCCCTGGTGTCCTTGTGTGTGTGTGTGTGCATAAAAACGTCGCACACAGGAAGAATACAGTGGTACCTCTACTTAAGAACCTAATTCGTTCCGTGACCAGGTTCTTAATTAGAAAAGTTTGTAAGTAGAAGCAATTCTTCCCACAGGAATCAATGTAAAAGCAAATAATGTGTGGAAACCCACTAGGAATGAAATAAAAAGCTGCGAGATTTTCTAAAGGAAGTGCAAGATAATAATACCTGATTCTTCCTTCTCCTCCACGGGAAGCAGCAGGTGAAAAAATTTGTGTGACGCTTCTCCTATTTGCATGGGGATAAGAAAAAGGATCAGTTACAGCAATAGCACTTGGACTCTAACACTAACCTTTACTCTACCCGAACCCAAAGGAAGGAAGGGAGGAAGGGAGGGAGGACAAGAGAGGAAGGAAAGAAGGAAGGAAGGAATGGCAAGAGAGGAAGGGAAGGAAGGAAAGAAAGATAGAAAGAAAGAAAAAAAAGAAAGAAAGGAAGGAAAGGAAGGAAGGAAGGAAAGGAAGGAAGGAAGGGAAGGAAGGAAGGAAGGGCAAGAGAGGAATGGAAGGAAGGAAGGAAATAAAGAAAGGAAGGAAGGAAAGAAAGGAAGGAAAGACAGAAAAAAAAAGAAAGAAGGAAAGGAAAGAAAGAAAGGAAAGAAAGAAAAGAAAGAAAAATGGGAAGGAAGGAATGAAAGGAAGGAAGGAAGGAAAGAAAGGAAGGAAAGAAGGAAGGAAAGGAAGGAAGGAAAGACAGAAAAAAGAAAGGAAGAAAGGAAAGAAAAAGAAAGAAAGGAAGGAAGGAAGGAAAGAAAAAGAAAGAAAGGAAGGAAGGAAGGAAAGAAAGAAAGAAAGAAAGAAAGGCCCCCTGATGGAAGATGGGGGGGAAGCCTTACCGTTCCTTGATGTCCTTTGATATCCTCCATTTTCTAGGATCTGCAGGGAAAAAGAGAGACAAAACTTCATGTCTTTTGGCCATTGCTCCATTGCCATCAGTTTTAAAAGGAGAGAGGGCAACCTTAAACACCCACCCACCCAAACACTTGCACACATACACACACACAATTAATTAAGGAATAAACACAGAACATACATACACACACACACACACACAACTTGCTGTTTCAGCAACTGCCTTCAATCCTCAAATGCCCAACTGCGATATTTCAAATGATGGAACTTTGAGGTGTGTTCTAAATTGCAACCGCCATGGTACCAGCCCTGGCTGGAGTGGGTTGAGGCCATAGAGCAACTATCTGTACAACTGAAGTCCCGGAAATATTATATTTTTACTTTCCCTTTAAAAAAATAATATTTATTAAATGTTTGAATTAAAATAAAACACTTGACTAGCAAACATATAAACACACGTTGCCCTAATTTTTTTTTCATTTTTATTTTGTGATTTTGTATTCAACAAGCTTTGGTTATTACTAGCGGTTATTAGTAAAGATCTACTTTGGGTGGAAATGCACTTTTATCTAAGCACAAATCAAAGGAATCAACAGCTTTAAAATATCCCCATCACCAACAATAAACAGTATAGTAATAATTTAAAACATCAGCCAACACTGATGTTTTAATGGGTAACCAGTATATATGCAGCTTTCCTAAAATGGTCAAACATACTAACTCTGCAATGAGCATCAGAAGAAGCCATAAAAATGAGATGTTTAAAGATCACAGGCTTCCAATGCTGCCCCAATTCGCTTCCAAAATTACCCCCCTAGCCACTTCCTATGCCGTCCCAAAACCATTCCAAAATCAAACCCTAGAAACTTCCCAGGTCCTAACGAAGGCAAATGGAGTGAAGAAAGGGAGCGAGGAGAAGTGATGAATTTTGAAAGGAGAGGTGATTTTGGAAGATTTTGGAAGCAATTTTGAGTGGCGTAGGAAGCATCTAGAGGGGTGATTTTGGAAGTGATTTGGGTTGGCATAAGAAGCGGCTAGAAGGGTGATCTTGGAAGCAATTGGGGGCATCTTAGTGTCTGGAGGGGAGATTTTGGCAGCAGGATGGGGCGAAGGATGCAGTAGGCAAGGGGAGATTTTGGCAGCAGGATGGGGCGAAGGATGCAGTAGGCAAGGGGAGATTTTGGCAGCAGGATGGGGCGAAGGATGCAGTAGGCAAGGGGAGATTTTGGCAGCAGGATTGGGCGGCTGCCGGGAGCACCATTTTGGCCGCTGCTCTCTGCCACAACAGCAGCTGAGAGAGAAGCGAGGCTTTGTAAATAGAAAATGGTTCATGAGTACAGGCAAAACAGGCTTGAACACACGGTTCGTATCTCGAAAAGTATCTCAGGGACCGCCTTCTGATGCACGAATCCCAGCGACCAGTTAGGTCCCACAGACTGGGTCTTCTCCGGGTCCCATCAACTAAACAATGTCGCTTGGCGGACCCAGGGGAAGAGCCTTCTCTGTGGCGGCCCCGGCCCTCTGGAACCAACTCTCCCCAGAGATTAGAATTGCCCCCACCCTCCTTGCCTTTCATACGCTCCTTAAAACCCACCTCTGCCATCAGACATGGGGGAATTGAGATACTCTTTCCCCCTAGGCCTTTACAATTTTATGCATGGTATGTCTGTATGTATGTTTGGTTTTTATAATAATGGGTTTTTAACTGTTTTTAGTACTGGATTATTATTATATGCTGTTTTATTATTGCTGTTAGCCGCCCCGAGTCTCCGGAGAGGGGCAGCATACAAATTCAATCAATCAATCAATCAATAAATAAATAAATAAATAAATAAATCGATCAATATAGGTGTTCGTAAGAAGAGATTATTTTAAGTTCCATATTTTTTATTTGGTGCTTTACATCGCAGAACAACTGCAACTGTAACTCATCAATGTAACTTAGGATACAAAAATACAAAATAATTGTCAACAGCCGGGTTTTTATACCCGGCTTTTCAAATGGAACAATCAATCACACTCTTGCTTCATTCGCTTGTGATCAGCCATGTAGTGGACAACCGACACATTACCCTCCTTGCCGCTCAGATGGGTCTATGCACACTCTTTTAAGTAAGCAGGCGTTCGCTGGATTCTCCCAGATTTCCCGGCCTCAATTTGGGATTAACCTGGCTCCGGAGCCTCCCTGGATTCATCATTATTAGGTCCACTATTCCTTCTTGTTCATTCGGCCCCTGTCCTCTGCTAGATCCATCTGCTTCCAGCCACCTGTCTCTAAGTCTTGCTCCTAGAGTGGTTGCCCATTCCCCAAGGTCCTCAGTCTTCACTTGTGGACTCTATAGGACAGTGATGGTGAATCTATGGTGCGAGGGCCACAGGTGGCATGCAGAGCCATATCTGCTGGCACGGGAGCCGTTGCCCTAGCTCAACTCCATCATGCCTCTATGGGGGGAGAACTGGACTTCCCGTTGGATCCAGAATTGAATGAGGGGTTAGGACCTTTGTGGCTCTTTGCGTGTTTAAGGTTGCTGACTCCTGGTCTAGATTCTTCCAAGGGTGAGCAGACTGTATGTGTTCTCAGCCATGAAGTCATGTTTATTTTTATTTTATTTATTCGGTTTTTATGCCGCCCTTCTCCTTAGACTCAGGGCAGCTTACAGCATGATAGCAATAGCACTTTTTTAAAAACAGAGCCAGCCTATTGCCCCACAATCCGGCTCCTCATTTTACCCACCTCGGAACGATGAAAGTCCGAGTCAACCATGAGCCGGTGATGAGATTTGAACCGCTGACCTACAGATCTACAGTCAGCTTCAGCATTCTACCTGCTGCGCCACCCTGCATGAAGTCATGTTTCTCTGTTTCCCAACCTTGGCAACTTGAAGATATTTGGACTTCAACTCCCAGAATTCCCCAGCCTGCATTTGCTGGCTGGGGAATTCTGGGAGTTGAAGTCCAGATATCTCCAAGTCGCCAAGGTTGGGAAACACTGACTTAAACTACTTCATTCGTTTCTCCCAGGTTAAACTGCTATTCAAAGTCACACACATGGGCTTTCCCTCTTCAGGCATATGGAAAGAATAAAAAAGCCACCACAGAGAAGTCCATGAAGCTGGACAGTGTCTTAAAGTAATAATAATAGTAGTAGAAGCAGTGGTAGCAGCAGTAGTTTACCGTGAGCCGCCCAGAGTCCCAGGAGAAGGCAGCAGAGAAATCTGATTAATAAAACAACAACAACAACAGCTACATTTCTACACCTTCTTCCTTACTATATTAGTGAAACCCCAAGCATTAAAAAATCTGTAGTTCCCCAATAGCCTTGGTATTGTTATTGTTGTTGTTGCTATTATTATTATTATTATTATTATTATTATTATTATTATTATTTATTAGATTTGTACGCTGCCCCTCTCCGTAGACTCGGGGCGGCTATTATGATATTAAATGGAGATTCTGAAAAGCATTTATTTGATGATGGATCTTGGAACTCACTACCGGACTCAATTGTGTCAACCCCTAACCCCCAACACTTCTCCCTTAGACTCTCCACGATTGACCTCTCCAGGTTCCTAAGAGGCCAGTAAGGGGCGTACATAAGTGCACTGGTGTGCCTTTCGGCCCCTGTCCAATTGTCTTTCCTTTTTTTCATCTATCTTATATATTCTCTTCCTTTCATATATCCTCTCCTCTAAGTTCACCTTCACCCTCTTTTTATATTATCACATGTCTATTTTCTTCCTATGTATTTATGTATTGGACAAATGAATAAATAAATAAATGATGGCTTGTCCTATCATGATTTATGGGGGGGGGGGTTCAGGTGAGCCACAAATACAAACAAATCTCCAGTTTGAATTACATTTTTTTAAAGGTAGAAATTAGAACAGCATCCCCTCTTCCCTCCCTCCAAATAATCCCAAGGTTTAAAAGAAAGGAATAGAAAAGAAACTCTTTGCAAAGCTAAAGGAAGCCAGAGGGAAAGCAAAGCATGCGAAAAATAGATGCTATTTTCAACTGGATATTGGAAACTGTCACTCCTGGTGGGCGGCTACATTGCTATTCCTATGTAAAGCACACTGAAGAGGTATATAAGTCTAAGTGAACATAAGAATATAAGAGCCTAAAAAGAGCCATGCTGAATCAGGCCAAAGCCCATCGAGTCCAGCATTCTGTGTCACACAGTGATCCACCAATTGTCCATGGGGACCTTGAGCAGAAAGAGAAGGCAAGACCCTCCCTTTCCCCTGACCCCCAACAAATGGTACTCAAGGGAATCCTGCCTGCCTCAACCAACATAGAGGTGGCACATGGACATCCATTTCAATAACCACTGATACACTTGGCATCCATGAATCTGTCCTATCCTGCCTTGAAGCTATCAAGGCTGACAGCTGTCACAACCTCTTCTGGAAGTGAATTCCATAAACCAGCGACCCTCTGGGTGAAGAAATATTTCCCTTGATTTGTCCTCACTTTCTTACCTATGAGCTTAGTCCAAGTATTGTGTGATAGAGAAAAGGATCCACCTTTTCTATCCCATGCATGATTTTATAAACTTTGATCAAGTCACCCCTTAAATGCCGTCTTTCAAGGCTGAAGAGACCAAGGCATTGCAACCCGGTTTCATAAGGAAGGGGCTCCATTTCCATGATCATTCTTGTTGGCCTTTTTTTGCACTTTTCGCAGTTCCATTCTATCCTTCTTGAGGTGCAGAGACCAGAACTGTACAAGTGATATTGCAATAGGACAGAAGGGAAAGGGGGGAACATGATTGAAACATTTAAATATGTTAAAGGGTTAAATAAGGTTCAGGAGGGAAGTGTTTTTAATAGGAAAGTGAACACAAGAACAAGGGGGCACAGTCTGAGGTTAGTTGAGGGAAAGATCAGAAGCAACATGAGAAGAAAAATATTTTACTGAAAGAGTAGTAGATGCTTGGAATAAACTTCCAGCAGACGTGGTTGGTAAATCCACAGTGACTGAATTGATACATGCCTGGGATAAACATATATCCATCCTAAGACAAAATACAGCCAATAGTATAAGGGCAGACTAGATGGACCACAAGAAGGCTGTTGGGGTCTGGATGGGTGTCAACAGAATCAAACTCAACCCTGATAAGACGGAGTGGCTGTGGGTTTTGCCTCCCAGGGACAATTCTATCTGTCCGTCCATCATCCTAGGGGGGGAGTCATTGACCCCCTCAGAGAGGGTCCGCAACTTGGGCGTCCTCATCGATCCACAGCTCACATTAGAGAAACATATTTTAGCTGTGCCGAGGGGGGCGTTTGCCCAGGTTCGCCTGGTGCACCAGTTGCGGCCCTATCTGGACCGGGAGTCACTGCTCACAGTCATTCATGCCCTCATCACCTCGAGGCTCGACTATTGTAATGCTCTCTACATGGGGCTGCCTTGGAAAAGTGTTCGGAAACTTCAGATCATGCAGAATGCAGCTTCGAGAGCAATCATGGGCTTTTCCAAATATGCCCATGTTACACAAACACTCCGCAGTCTGCAATGGTTGCCGATCAATTTCCGGTCACAATTCAAAATGTTGGTTATGACCTATAAAGCCCTTCATGGCACCGGACCAGATTACCTCCGGGACTGCCTTCTGTCGCACGAATCCCAGAAACCAGTTAGGTCACAAAGAGTGGGCCTTCTCCGAGTCCCGTCAACTAAACAATGTCGTTTGGTGGGTCCCAGGGGAAGAGCCTTCTCTGTGGCGGCCCCGGCCCTCTGGAACCAGCTACACCCAGAGATTAGAATTGCCCCCACCCTCCTCGCCTTTCGTAAGGCATGGGGGAACTGAGATATTCCTTCCCCCTAGGCCTTTACAATTTATGCATGGTATGTTTGTGTGTATGTTTGGTTTTATAAATGCCCGGCCAACGGTTTTTAACCGTCGGCCAAAATTGCCTCAGGGGCGGGGGCGACGGTGAATCAGCTCTTTCGAGCTGCGAACTTTCGGGTTCTTTGGAAACCGGAAGTTCGGCTTCTGGCAGCGCGCCAATGAGAGCGCGCTGCCGGTTTGCTGAGGCGGGTCCAAAGATCGCCCTATTTAAGGGCAATCTGTATTTGGACCGCATTGCGTTTTAAAGCGAACAACCTGCTTTTTGAGTGCAGGCTGTTCCCGGACGGTGACCAGCAGCGGCGGATCGCTTCTTCTGAGGAGGAACGGGGCCTACCGAGGCCTCGTCAGGCTTGCCGGGTCAGGGGCTTGTGGGCCTCTGACTCATTTTCTTTACTTACTTTGCTCTTTTCCCAACAGAGTGTAGGGCAGCCTACTCTCCAGGGGGGTGGGGGTAGATCGCGGCGGGGCCTGGAGGCCTTGCCTGGTAGGCAGTTTAGCCGATTCAGAGGCTTTGCCTCTGAGTCCTTAGCTTATAATTTTGGTTTTTATTAAGGTTGAATTTTTGGGTTAATTTGGCTTGGAAAGGTTTTGGTGCCCGGGGTACAGGGCTTTAGGGTAGGCCCCTCCCCCCGGGGGGGAAGCTAACCCACCCACCCCAGCCTCGAACCCTCCCCCCCGATACCCCCCTTTCCCCCCCCCCAATTGGGGCTTTTTGGCAAGGGAGGGGTAGGGTTTTAAGGGTTAGAGAGCTCCCCCAATTTTATTTGAGGGCATAGGGGTTTGAGTACTGTGAGGCCTGGTGGGCCTTGTTTGGGTGTAGTGGGATTAGGTAGTGTGACCTAGTGGTTCACTACGGTCCAAAGGCCTCCAGTAAGGGGCCACACCTAGAGGTAGGCTTTGGGGCTTCCCTTTGGTGGGTTTGCCCAGGATTTTAGGACCTCAGGACCTCCCATCCGGGTGGTGGGGGGAGTAGGCCCAAAATTTTGGGCTTACTACTTGAAGTTAGCTGGAGTTGGGTGGCCTGCTTGGTATGGGCCCCAGGAAGCATGTAGCTACTCAGGCCCCGCAGGGCCCTCACCCTCGGAGGGCCAGGGCCCCATCTTTACAGGCTAGGGAGGCGGGGATTATTGTTCCTACCCCCCAGGTGCAACCCCCTCCTGCCGCCCGGGCCCCTCAAGGCCCGGAACCTGTTGTCTCGGCTCAATCGTTTTCTGCTCTATTAGATTGCCTGGACCGCATGGACGCCCGCTGGGAAGCCGCCTTCGGAGCGCGCAATGGATCAAGGCCCTCAGTGGCGTTGGGAGCCCCTCCTGTCGCTGGGCATGCGCAAGAAGCTCCGGACCAGAACGACCCTGTGGCATGGGATGCCAGTTCTGCGGCCGGGGCCCTCGGGGCCCCATTGGATGGCAGGGGTGAGTCTCTTTCCATCGCACTCACACCGGTTGTTCAGGGGTTACCCACCTTAACCCCCCCAACAGGACCGGCCGGCCTGGGCCCTCCTTTGGGGTCCAGCACGCCCATGGTATTCTCCCAGGTTTGGGGTGCGACCGCACAGCCGGCTCCGGTTCCAGCCGGGGCGCCAGTTGTGAGCACGGGGTCTTTGCTTGGCACGACTGGGGTGGCAGGGACCCAGGTAGCCCCCCCGGGGGTGGGTGGATCTGTGGCTGTGCCGGGATTGGCCACCCTCACGGCGGCCGTTTTTTCTGCGGGGTTGGCCAGTACCAGCGTGGCCACCTCGAACGACCCCATGGCAGCCGCCATGGGGGCAGTGCCTGTGGGCCTTTCCTCGACTCCTTTAGGGTACCATTTGCACCCCTCAATTAGAGACAAGATTTGGAGGGGAGAATATATTGACCTCTACATCCTATTAAATAGGGAAGTTCCCAAAAAGGAGAGGGATGAGGAGGCCCGTACCGATCGGGCCAAAAAGGTCAAGGTACCTAGGTCGTTCAGGTCTTGGCTTTACACCTTTCTGACCTATGCCACCGTTATCATACAGAAGGAGCCGGGTAGGGCCACGGTGTTCCTTAAGTACATTGACCTCGTTGCCATGGCGCACTTTGAGGTCAAGGGGGATGCCTGGCAGAACTACGACGAGGCATTCCGGATGAGGGTGGCGTATGACCCTTCTCTACCCTGGGATCGGGAGGTGCCCGATCTATGGTTTCAAGCAACCTGCAAGAGCAGGTCGGGTCAAGAGACTGATAGCGGTCATTTAATGGAGGAGGAGCCTGCTGCACCCCGCACGGTTGCGGGGCAGGGTGTTCGAACCACCCAGCTTTGTTTTGAGTACAGCGCCAAGGGCTCTTGCGCTCGCTCCTCCTGTAGGTTCCAACATGCCTACGGGAAGTGCAAGGGTTCCCACGCCACCCACAAGTGCCCGCGTCCCGGAAAAAAGAGGAACAACAGGGACAAGACCAGGCCCGCCGTTCCTGCGACTCAAGGGCCCCAGTCCGGTCAGGCTTGAGCGCTTGGCTGAACTCTTGCAAGGATATCGCCCGCCCGAGAGGGCGGCCGCTATCCTGCAAGGCTTTAGTGAAGGCTTTAGAATTCCGTATCAGGGTCCCCGTAGGGCTTTTATGTCAAAGAATTTGAGGTCCCTTCAAGGTAATGAGGATTTAGTCAGGATCAAGATTTAAAAAGAGGTAGACGAAGGGAGGGTCCTGGGCCCCTTTTCTTCCCCTCTCTTTCCCAATTTGAGGGTATCCCCCCTTGGGGTGGTACCCAAGAAAGCCCAAGGTGAATACCGGTTGATTCACCATCTTTCCTTCCCCCGGGGGGAGTCAGTGAACGACTTCATACCGGAGGACTTGTGTTCAGTCCGTTACGCCTCGTTTGACGCGGCAGTAGCTATGGTCCGGGCTTGCGGGGTCAGGGCGCTTATGGGCAAGAGCGACATCAAGTCTGCTTTTAGGCTCCTGCCCATACATCCCGACGATTTCGATCTCCTGGGTTTCTGCTTTGAGGGAAGTTTTTACCTGGATCGGACTCTCCCCATGGGGTGTTCGATTTCATGTGCTCTCTTTGAGAGCTTTAGCACTTTCCTCGAGTGGGCACTCAGGAGTCGAACTGGATCCAGGTCGGTCATCCACTATTTAGATGACTTCCTGGTGGCAGGCCCGGCGGGCACGCCTCAATGCGAAGCCCTAATAGCGGCATTCGAGGGGCTATGTGCTTACTTAGGGGTGCCCCTAGCGCCAGAGAAAATGGAAGGGCCATCCTCGAGGATGTCCTTCTTGGGTATAGAGCTAGACTCCTCCACGCAGTCTTGCAGACTGCCGGAGGACAAGCTGTTGAAGATAAGGCTCAAACTTTAGGAGGTGTCCAGTCTTAAGAAGGTGACCCTCAAGCAACTCCAGGAGCTTACAGGGCTGCTTCACTTCGCATGCCGGGTAATTGCTCCCAGTAGGGCGTTTTTACGCAGACTGTATTCCTCCATGCAGGGTTTGAGCTCACCCCATCACCATGTGCGGCTCAATGTTGGGGCCAGAGAAGACTTGCAGGTATGGCAGACTTTCCTGGCCCACTTTAATGGGATTTCCTTCTGGCGTCAAGATTTGCTTCTCCAAGCAAACTTGCAATTACACTCTGACGCCTCGGGTTCCCTTGGCTTCGGGGTGATGCTAGGAGGTAAGTGGTGCCACTCAACATGGCCGGCCGAGTGGGCAGTGGCCGGTATCGGTAGGGATCTTACATTTCTAGAATTTTTTCCCTTAGTGGTGGCGGTTGAACTGTGGGGAAGTCAGCTCGCCAATCGGTTGGTTCATTTCTGGTGTGACAACTTGGCGGTTGTCCACGTGGTAAACTCTTTGTCTTCAAAGAACGAGAGGGTAATGCACCTGGTCCATTTTTCGTCAGTAGAGCCTTGGCTCTGAACGCACTGTTTTTGGCATGCCATGTGCCGGGGTTAGAGAACGGTGTGGCTGACGCTTTATCCCGTGGACAGCTTGCCAGGTTCCGGGCATTGGCGCCCTGGGCGCAGAGTACACCAGAACAGATGCCAGGACACTTATGGAGCCTTGCGGGGCTGCAGAACATTGGAGGCAAGAAGCAAATCGGGCCATTGGGCTGTCGATAGCTCCAAGCACCCGGGCTGCGTACCTCGGGTCAGGTAAGGAATTTATGGAGTTCAGGGTTAGTAAGGGCTATAGACAGATTTGGCCCATACCGGTCGACCAGTTGTTGGAGCACTGCGTGCTGTTACACCAACGTGGTCTGAACGTGAAAACCATTAGGGGCAAGTTGGCAGGTCTGGCGTTCATCGCCAAAGCTCAAGGGTTCCCTGACACGTGTAGTGACTTTCGGGTTAGGAGAATGTTAGAAGGGTGGTCCCGGGAACGGCCGCCACCAGCGGCTGGTGCCCGGCAGCCCTTATCCATATCACAGCTGTCGGCCTTAAGCCACACGTGGCTCAGGTTGTGCACTTCACACTATGAAGCCTGCCTTTTCCATGTGACAGCGACTACACTCTTTTTCGGGGCTTTCCGTGTGAGCGAAGTTCTGGCCAATTCTGTTCGGGACATTAGCATGCGCGCGCTCCAGTGGAGCGACATACAGCTATGACCTAGTGGGGTCTCCATACGCCTGCGACAGTCCAAGACGGACCAGCATGGTCGCGGTGTGGAGATTGCTTTAGCACCAACAACGGATGGTGCCGTTTGCCCGGTGGCGGCTTTAGCCGCCTTTCGTGCTTGTCGTGGGGAAACCCCGGGATATTTCTTTTGTCACTGTAATGGGGTCCCCTTGACTAAGTACCAATTCTGGGCTGTTACTAGTCGAGCGGCTTGTCGGTGAGCATCTAGGCTCACGAAGACCTTCAGGCCATCGCAGCCGCGTATCCAGGCACATGCATAGTGTGGTCTGAGATTCTTCCCAGACTCGTCTGGCGGGATGCTGTTTCACCCAAAGCCGTTAACACGGCCAGGTAGCGGGTCAACCAGGCCATCGGGAAGGTGGTTAGGGAGTTAGGGGTGTGTGTAGTGAAGCATCCCCTTATAAAATTTGAAACCCCCTGGCTCTACCGAGCCGACGGCGTTCACCTATCAGAGGAGGGGAACGCCATTTTCCTGTCGGACCTGCAGAGGTGCCTCTAGGAATTAGTTTAGGAGGCTGGGGGGGTCGGGGGGGCAAGATTGAGATCTGACCCCCCCCTCCGTGGCAGGTTTGGGGCGGAAATGGGCAATTAGAAGCAACTGCGCATGCTCCTTTCGGGCATCCTTATAGGGTGATGGACCGCCTCTCTCCAGGAACTAGAGGTTCGAGCAACGTCAGGGATTGGAGAGAGGATGTCCATGGGAATCACCGGATCCAATGTCCCACGGGGATTGGAGGGTGATCTCCTCTTAATTAATCCACAATCCATGTCTCAGCCTCTTTACTCCGCCTCCGGGGGCAAATGCCCAGCCAACGGTTTTTAACCGTCGGCCGAAATTGCCTCAGGGGCGGGGGCGACGGTGAATCAGCTCTTTCGAGCTGCGAACTTCCGGGTTCTTTGGAAACCGGAAGTTCGGCTTCTGGCAGCGCGCCAATGAGAGCGTGCTGCCAGTTCACTAAGGTGGGTCCAAAGATCGCCCTATTTAAGGGCGATCTGTATTTGGACCACATTGTGTTTTAAAGCGAACACCCGGCCACCCTCCGCTATCAACAGTGTGTCCAAGGAGGTTGCCTCGGGGCCGAATAGGAATTTTTTGCGGCCTCCCCTTTAGAGGCGGCCGTTTTTTCGTCTATTCCACACTGACAGGTGCTGATTGGATTGGTTAGGGGGTGTGGTGCATTTAGATGATAAATAGGCCTCCCTTTGGTCATTGGGGTTTGGCAGGTTTGGGGCGGAAATGGGCAATTAGAAGCAACTGCACATGCTCCTTTCGGGCATCCTTATAGGGTGATGGACCGCCTCTCTCCAGGAACTAGAGGTTCGAGCAACGTCGGGGATTGGAGAGAGGATGTCCATGGGAATCACCGGATCCAATGTCCCATGGGGATTGGAGGGTGATCTCCTCCCACACGCAGGGGCGTGGCTAGGATCCAGGTGAAGGTGGTACCTTCACCTGGTTCAGCAAGGAGTTATTGCCCAATGTTGCCAAAGAATGTTATGGTAGGAATTTCCACCCCGTTAGTTTTGGCTCTGCAGGTCCTTAGTTTGTTTTGAATTAAATATTCAAATTTATTTATTCAGATTTATTTAAAGTTATTTAAAGTTATTTAAATATGTTAATTAATAAATGACTCTTAATTAATCCACAATTCATGTCTCAGCGTCTTTACTCCGCCTCCGGGGGCAATAAGGGTTTTTAGTTGTTTTAGTATTGGATTGTTACATGCTGTTGTTATCATTGTTGTTAGCCGCCCCGAGTCTATGGAGAGGGGCGGCATACAAATCCAATAATAATAATAATAATAATAATAATAATAATAATAATAATAATAATGTCTTTTTCTGCCGTCAGTCTTTTATGTTTCTATGTTTCTTCAATATTGTCACTTCCTGCAGGTAAAAAAATCATGGTAGCAGCAGGAATCAGTTGTCATTTCAAGTGAAAATATAAAGATTTCTGTCGTTATTTCACATGAAACCATAAAGATTTCAGTTGTCATTGCAAATGAAACCATACAGATTTCATTTATTATTTCAAATGAAAACACAAAGATTTCCATTGTCATTTCAAGTGAAACCATAAAGACTTCATTTATTTTACTGAAAGAGTAGTAGATGCTTGGAATAAACTTCCAGCAGATGTGGTTGGTAAATCCACAGTGACTGAATTGAAAAATGCCTGGGATAAACATATATCCATCCTAAGATAAAATACAGTATAAGTATAAGGGCAGACTAGATGGACCACGAGGTCTTTTTCTGCCGTCAGTCTTTTATGTTTCTATGTTTCTTCAATATTGTCACTTCCTGCAGGTAAAAAAATCATGGTAGCAGCAGGAATCAGTTGTCATTTCAAGTGAAAATATAAAGATTTCTGTCATTATTTCACATGAAACCATAAAGATTTCAGTTGTCATTGCAAATGAAACCATACAGATTTCATTTATTATTTCAAATGAAAACACAAAGATTTCCATTGTCACTTCCTGCAGGTAAAAAAATCATGGTAGCATCAGGAATTAACCCTGATGTGGAGAGACACAAGCAATGGAAGGACCAACTCCCGAACCCGCCTTTGTCGATGTGGATAAAGGATTAACCTTGGCGTGCTTCGTCTTCCTCTGCCTTTTCCTCATCGTCATGATTATCCGCTATGCCAAAGTGATCATGGACCCTTACAGTGCCATCCCAACCTCCACCTGGGAGGAACAGCACCTGGATGACTGACCAACCCAAGGGCTTGGGGGAAAAGGTGGCCTCCAAGCCCTCTGGACCTATGGACCGACCCATGGACTTGGCGCCAGAAAGCACAGACCAAGTGGCCACCTTATCAGGATGAAAGCACTAAACAGGATTCCTCTTCATACCAAGATGCTTCCAGCAATGGAGACGTTTTGAGAGCACATTGGTTACAGTTCTGCCTGCAGAACTACTTGAATTCTTCAATTTGTCCTTCTGATCTATTGCTACTCTCTCTCTCTCTCTCTCTTTCTTTCTTTTTCTCTTCCAGGTTTTCATGAGAGAGGAACTATGACGGTTCTATTACATCAAGTAGCACAAAATGCTCTTTAGATACTACAACTTAAGCTTTCCGTAGAGCAGTGTTTCCCAACCTTGGCAACTTGAAGAGATCTGAACTTCAATTCCCAGAATTCCCTGGTCAGTAAATGCTGGCTGGGGAATTCCGGGCGTTGATGTCCAAATCTCTTCAAGTTGCCAAGGTTGGGAAACACTTCCCTAGAGTAATCTGTACGTAGCAATGTTGGCTGCATTTGAATCCAATGTGTACAGCTTTATCCAGACTGCTTAGCATTTGAGTAGGGCTTGTGGGGTGTCATCCTTCCCCCATGTAGAGCAAAGGTTGCGTGGGGCACACACGCAAATAATGTTGGTGGGTTCATGTCGATTTAATATTTATGAGATTACATTAATTAGATGCAGCTAGTATGCTTATTCTCTGTGTATCTTCCATAGAATTAAAGACTGGTAGCAATAATAGAAAAATCTCTTTAGGCCACTTTCAAAGATTTTCAGGTTCAGGTTATGTGCCTACGATTTAAGTCATTATTTCCAGTGGAACCATAAGGATTTCAGTCGTTATTAAAAGTGACAATGTAAATATTTCAGTTGTCATTTCAAGTGAAACCATAATGATTTCAGTTGTTATTAAAAGTGAAAATATAAATATTTCAGTTGTCATTTCAAGTGAAACCATAAAGATTTCAGTTGTCATTTTAAGTGAAACCATAAAGATTTTAGTTGTTATTTTCAGTGAAAATATAAAGATTTCAGTTGTCATTTCAAATGAAACCATAAAGATTTCAGTTGTCATTTTAAGTGAAACCATAAAGATTTTAGTTGTTATTTCAAGTGAAAATACAAAGATTTCTGTCGTTATTTCACATGAAATCATAAAGATTTTAGTTGTTATTTCAAGTGAAACCATAAAGATTTCCGTTGTCATTTCAAATGAAACCATAAAAAATTCCATTGTCATTTCGAGTGAAACCATAAAAAATTCCATTGTCATTTCAAATGAAACCATAAAGATTTCCATTGTCATTTCAAGGCGAATGATACTGCAAAATCTCCATTTCCTCCCAATCAGCTGGGACTTGGGAGGCAGAGAGTTGGGGGCGCAGCCAATCAGAGGTGGTATTTACCGGTTCTCCAAACTACTCAAAACTTTCCGCTACTGGTTCTCCAGAACTGGTCAGAACCTGCCGAATCCCACCTCTGCCCTGGATAGGAAGTTTTGTTTTATTTACTGGGCGTCATTTATTGGACATAATTCTTTATTTCTTTTTTTAAATAGTTTTTATTACAATTCTTTAAAAACACAACCCTTTAAAAACATAACACCCCCCCCCCCAAATTATTATTTCAAAATCATCCGAAAACAATTGGAAATGTGTATAAATAATTATTAAATTATAGAACGATAGGTTGGATATTGAAAGACAATACTAGAAGGTGCAAAAGGGAGTAAAATTACAATTCTTTAAAAATGGAACCGTTTAAAAACATAACCCTTAAATTATAAAAAAGAATAAAGAAATAAATAAGAAAAAAGATAAGAAAAAAAGAAAACACAAACAGCTGATCCGATTTTGTTGATGGAATGTGGTCAAAACTTCTTCCCTGAAAGAAAAAAAAAATCATATTAGCAATTGTTAACCATTTTTTTAAAATGTGCTTTTCTGGTATTCTCCATGACATTCTCTCCTTTACATACATATCCCTTCCTTCCACCTCAAGTCTGACTTGTGGTCCATTCTGTGGTCACAAGTCAAACTTTTTTATTTGGGGGGGGGGGATATTCCTCCATCTGAAAGAAAATTGATATTATTATTATATTGGTAAAAGTTCTGAATTAGCCACCCAGTGTCTCTTGGGATTTGGGTAGCATACAAATTTGAATAAATAAAATAAAAATACTAAACTAAATTTCACCAAATCGCTTTTAGAATAGAATAAAATAGAATAGAATTCTGAATAGAATAGAACAGAACAGAAAGAATAGAATTGAATCCTGAACAGAACAGAACAGAATTCTTTATTGGCCAAGTGTGATTGGAAACACAAGGAATTTGTCTTTGGTGCATAAGTTCTCAGCGTACATAAAAGATAAATTTGTCAAGAATCATGAGGTACAACACTTAATGATTGCCATAGGGTACTACTACTACTACTAATAATAATTAAATAATATAAATATTAATATAAATCATAAAGATACAAGCAACAAGCCACAGTCATATAGTCATAGGTGGGAGGGTGATTGGAACGATGGGAAAATTAATAGCAACGCAGACTTAGTAAATAGTTTGACAGTGTTGAGGGAATTATTTGTTTAACAGAGTTCGGGGAAAAACTGTTCTTGTGTCTAGTTGCCTTGGTGTGCAGTGCTCTGTAGCATCATTTTGAGGGTAGAAGTTTTAACAATTTATGTCCAGGATGTGACATAAATATTTTCACGGCCCCCTTTTTGACTCATGCGGTATACAGGCCCTCAATGGAAGGCAGGTTGGCAGTAACTGTGTTTTCTGCAGCTGATCTGCCTTGAGTAGAGTATATTATGCTTTGGCTACACAACAATAATCAAAAGGAGTTTGTACCTATTGGGAATCAGGTGACTTAGCAATGAACAGCTAAGCTTGTTTCACCAGCGAACAAGATCAAAGAAGCATAAGCATGTGGAACAAATCAAACACCTTTCCCCCCCATTCCCTGCAACTATATTATATATCCGAGAAGAAAAATGGCAATCCGGCTCAGCCTTTGACTCACCATGTCAGCAGTGCCTGTGAGAGAGAACAGACCCACCCCAAGCTGCACCCGGAATCAATATTTCCAGAGCACAACATCAGGGATTTGTTTTCACCCCATTAGGACCGGTTTAGGCAAACCGGTAGTAATGACCTGCGGATGGGCTGGTCCACCCCCTCCAGTGCTATACTGTCCTATTTAGGCACATGTTCAAGCTGTGCGCATGCAGCGCAAGCCACTCACATAAGCATAGCGCATTTGCCCATGCACAGAAGTGGCGCGTGTGAGCAAAATCAGCACATGTGCGCACTCATATTTGTGAACTGGTAGCAAAAGTATGTTAATATCACCCCTCGACAAAATGTATGAATATTTATTTACAGAGTCAACCGTCAGCCCAATGAGACCCTGGACAGCGCACGATATAAAAACTACCTGTTAATGACTACTTCACCTTCAACCGCAAAAACACGAGAGCACGAAATCCATTTAAAACTAAATGTCAACCGCTCCAAACGTGACTGCAAAAAATACGACTTCAGCAACAGAGTAATCAACACCTGGAATGCACTACAAAGAATGTTCTTTCTGCGCCAGCTCAGGAAGCTCAAACTGCCCAAGGAGCTGCTGATACAGTTCTACAGAGGAATCATTGAGTCTGTCATCTTCAGCTCTATAACTGTCTGGTTTGGTGCTGCAACCCAACAGGACCGACACAGACTTCAGAGGATAATCAGAACTGCAGAAAAAACAATTGCTGCCAACCTGCCTTCCATTGAGGACCTGTATACTGCACGAGTCAAAAAGAGGGCGGGGAAAATATTTACTGACCCCTCACATCCTGGACACAAATTGTTTCAACTCCTACCCTCAAAACGTCGCTACAGAGGACTGCACACCAAGACAACTAGACACAAGAACAGTTTTTTTCCGAACGCCATCACTCTACTAAACAAATAATTCCCTCAACACTGTCAGACTTTCTACTAA
The DNA here is from genome assembly GCF_031021105.1 of Erythrolamprus reginae. NCBI lineage: Eukaryota > Metazoa > Chordata > Lepidosauria > Squamata > Dipsadidae > Erythrolamprus > Erythrolamprus reginae. The sequence continues at coordinate 258,526 of NW_027248485.1, read as the reverse complement.
ATCTGCACTTCTATTCTACTAGTTTTTCTCATCATTCCTTGCACCCATTTCCTCCCACGTTGACTGTATGACTGTAACTTGTTGCTTATATCCTAAGATTTTTATTAATATTGCTTCTTCATTGCTTATTTGACCCCTATGACAATCATTAAGTGTTGTACCACATGATTCTTGACAAATGTATATTTTATTTTATGTACGCTGAGAGCATATGCACCAAGACAAATTCCTTCTGTGTCCAATCACACTTGGCCAATAAAAATTCTATTCTATTCTATTCTGTGGTTTCTACTCCTAACCTCAAAACCTTTAACCTTAGACTATCTACAATTGACCTCTCCTCCTTTCAAAGAGGTCTGTAAGGGGCGTGCATAAGCGCAACACTGTGCCTACCGTCCCTGTCCTATTGTCTTCTTTTGTTACTTTTTATCATTACTTGTCTAATGTTTCATTTGTACAAATTATCACCCTATAATTGTTTGACAAAATATATGATAAAATAAAAATAAATAAATAAAAACATGAATAAAAGCAAATTTATGCCTTCCAGTACAATGTTGCAATATCAAAGTTAAAAAGAAAGTAAATTTGTTTGCTTACTTCGTCTTCAGAAACAATGGTGATTTTCTGATCTTTCTCTGCTTCCACAATTGCCTGGTTGTTAATGCTGTCATCTTTCTCCTAAAAAATAAGAAGTGTAAGGAGGACACTCATAACATAAAATGTTGTTTGTGTGTGTTCTGAAATACTCCCGGTCGTCGGCTCCGCCCACTCACCCATAAGCCGCCATTTCGGTTCTTTTACCCTCTGCGCATGCCCAGAATGCTTTGGACATGTGCACAGGATAAAAGAACCCAAAGGGCTGCATCCAGGTGGGTGGGCAGATCCTCACGCTCCCTTCGCGACCGGCTCTCCGACGACTGACAGGCTCGTGTGACCCAGGAGTTTTTCACCACTGGTTTGTGTGATTGTGAGTGTGTAAATACAGTGGTACCTCTTCTGAAGAACTTAATTTGTTCCGTGACCAGGTTCTTAAGTAGAAAAGTTTGTAAGTAGACGCAATTTTTCCCACAGGAATCAATGTAAAAGGAAATAATGTGTGGAAACCCATTCGGAAAGAAATAAAAGCTTGGAATTTGGGTGGAAGGAAGAGGAAAAAGAAGAATGGGTTTCCTTTTTCCTCTTACCCTGACAACTGTTATTTCACTTACTTCCTCCAGCTGCTCATCGTCTTCATCGGAGGAAAGATCATCATCTTTGATGTAAAACTTAACTAAAGCTAAAGGGTGGAGAGGGAATAAAAAATAAGATTGAATTGTATTAGATACTTTATTTGGCAAAGTAAGATTAGACAAGGTATTCGTCCCCGGTGTAGAAGCTGCAAGCAACAGAATTCAGTATCGTCATATTTTTCTACTTCATCATCATCATCCCAATAAGAGGAAATAATAAGGAAGATAAGAAGAAGAATAAATAGTAATATTACTGCAGTCGTACTACATGGATAAAGATCCCTCACCACTGTCAAATTATTTACTAAGTCTGCACTACTGTTATTATTAGCTTTTTCTCATCATTGCCATCACCCATCTCCTCTCACTTATGACTGTAACCTTGTTGCTTGCATCTTAAGATTTTCATTAATATTGATTGTTTCCTGATTGCTTATTTGACCCCTATGACAATCATTAAACTTTGTCCTTCATGATTCTTGACAAAAGTCTCTTTCCTTTTATGAAAGCATATGCACCAAAGACAAATTCCTTGTGTGTCCAATCACATTTGGCCAATAAAGAATTCTATTCTATTCTATTGACATTAGGCAATATTGTGAGAATTGGGTTTTCAGCAGAGTGTCAATGGAAAGCAAACTGCTCTAGACTCTTCCCACAGTTGTGAGGTTGGGCAATAGGTTGACCTTTAACTCTTCTTTTCGCCTTAGTCAATACTATTCAACTGGCAAATTCAGGTTCGCGAAGCAGGAATTTCTCTGCGATTCGGTTGCATTTCTCTAAACCTGAAGTGGCCCATATGGAGGGGAACTACTTCTTTGAGTCATTACCAATTATCCAGAAACACAACTCGCATACATAGGTACATATCACTACGTAAACAGAATATGTAGAGAGGTTTTGTTTCAGAATTCAACTGATAAGAATTGTACAAGGAACTTCCTCCATCCTTTCTGCGTACATTGATTTGGGCCAGAATTCAACCCAAATACGTCTACTACTGGCAGTAACAACAACAATAGTGACGTCAAGTGTATTTTATTAGAACGTGAATAGAATATGAAAACATTTCGGGCTAATTTTTCACTTTAGTTTAGTATTTTTTTAAAATTATCACCAAAATGTATTCTGAAAGAGACCAATCCCCGTCTGATTATATAAATATATAGAGCCTGGGTGGCGCAGTGGTTAGAGTGCAGCCCTGCAGACTATTTCATCTAGCTTCTGGCTGTAGTTTAGCAGTTTGAATCTAACATCGGCTCAAGGTTGATTCAGCCTTCCATCTTTCCGAGGGCGTTCAAATGAGGACCCAGATTGTGGGGGCAATATACTGGCTCTGTTAAAAAGTCCTATTGCTAACATGTTGTAAGCTGCCCTGAGTCTAAGGAGAAGGGCGGCGTAAAAATCAAATAAATCTCACGCTACTAACCAGAGCTTACAAAACTTTCGCCAGACCCATCCTAGAATACAGCTCATCTGTTTGGAACCCATACCATATTTCTGACCTTGACACCCTTGAAAATGTCCAAAGATACTTCACCAGAAGAGCCCTTCACTCCTCTACCCGAAACAGAATTCCCAACGAAACTAGACTTACAATCTTGGGTCTTGAAAGCTTAGAACTACGACTAAGCATTGCCCACAAGATCATATGCTGCAATGTCCTGCCTATCAAAGACGGCTTCAACCACAACAACACAAGAGCACACAACAGATTCAAGCTTAATATTAACCGCTCCAATCTTGACTGTAAAAAATACAACTTTAGTAATCAAGTTGTTGAAGCGTGGAACTCATTACCGGACTCCGTAGTATCATCCCCTAAACCCCAACACTTTACCCTTAGACTATCCACAGTTGACCTCTCCAGATTCCTAAGAGGTCAGTAATAGAATAGAATAGAATAGAATTTTTATTGGCCAAATGTGATTGGACACATAAGGAATTTGTCTTGGTGCATATGCTCTCAGCGTACATAAAATAAAATATGCATTTGTCAAGAATCATGTGGTACAACACTTAATGATTGTCAAAGGGGTCAAATAACTAATGAAGAAGCAATATTAATAAAAATCTTAGGATATAAGCAACAAGTTACAGTCATACAGTCAACATGGTAGGAAATGGGTGAAAGGAATGATGAGAAAAACTAGTAGAATAGAAGTGCAGATTTAGTAGAAAGTCTGACAGTGTTGAGGGAATTATTTGTTTAGTAGAGTGATGGCGTTCGGAAAAAAACTGTTCTTGTGTCTAGTTGTCTTGGTGTGTAGTGCTCTATAGCGACGTTTTGAGGGCAGGAGTTGAAACAGTTTGTGTCCAGGATGTTAGGGGTCAGTAAATAAGGGGCTTACATAAGCGCACTAGAGTGCCTTCCGTCCCCTGTCCTATAGTCTCTCCTATATCTCTTATATCTTCTATACTATACAGTATCTCTACAAGCTTCATAGAAACATAGAAACATAGAAGTCTGACGGCAGAAAAAGACCTCATGGTCCATCTAGTCTGCCCTTATACTATTTTCTGTATTTTATCTTAGGATGGATATATGTTTATCCCAGGCATGTTTAAATTCAGTTACTGTGGATTTATCTACCACGTCTGCTGGAAGTTTGTTCCAAGGATCTACTACTCTTTCAGTAAAATAATATTTTCTCATGTTGCTTTTGATCTTTCCCCCAACTAACTTCAGATTGTGTCCCCTTGTTCTTGTGTTCACTTTCCTATTAAAAACACTTCCCTCCTGGACCTTATTTAACCCTTTAATATATTTAAATGTTTCGATTCATTGTATATTATTCTGTATTGGACAAAACAAACAAACCAACAAATAAAACAACAAAATAAATTTTATGCTGGCAGGCATGGGGTGCCCTTGAGTGTTAAGGTCTAACTCTGGCCGATGTTTTGAATGGCTAGTGCAATTGGATGAATGTTTTTTAGGCAAATGGGGATTTTTTTTTATTAGACTTCTTACACCCTTTGTATGTTGTACATATTTCTGTTGCAAGCCACCCTGACTCTGTTCAGAAGAGCGGCATAGAAATCTTCATAAATATATTTGATACATAAATAATGGTTTTCAGAAATGCATTGTATTCCAGTGCACAAATCGGGGGGTTGGGGGTAGCGGGGGGGAGGGAAGTTACTCACTAGTAGCAGCGAAGGTCACTTTCTTCTTCTTTTTGGCTTTATCTTTCTCCTAAAAAAAAAAGAAGTGTAAGGAGGACACTCATAACATAAAATGTTGTATGTGTGTGTTTTGAAATAGTCCTGGTCATCGGCGAACCGGTTGCAAAGGGAGTGTGAGGCTCCGCCCACTCACCCGGATGCCGCCATTTGGGTTCTTTTACCCTCTGCGCATGCCCAGAATGCTTTGGACATGCGCAGAGGGTAAAATAACTCAAAGGGATGCATCCAGGTAGGTGGGCAGAGCCTCAAGCTCCCTTCGCAACCGGCTCTCCAATGACTGACAAGCATGCATGTCCCAGGAGCATTTCAACACTGGTTTGTATGTGTGTGTGTGTGTGTGTGTGTGTGTGTAAAAACAGCGCACAAAGGAAGAATACAGTGGTACCTCTACTTAAGAACTTAATTCGTTCTGTGACCAGGTTCTAAAATAGAAAAGTTTGTAAGTAGAAGCAATTTTTCCCATAGGATTTAATGTAAAAGCAAATAATGTGTGCAAACCCATTAGGAAAGAAATAAAAGCTTGGAATTTGGGTGGGAGGAGGAGGAAGAAGAAGAGAATGAGTGCAGTCGCTGCCCAGAGCGAAGGGAGCGTTTCTTTTCTCTGGACTCTGGCAGAGGTTTATTCCCTCTCCAAGTGCCCAGAGAAAGGAAAATGCTCCCTTCGCTCTGGGCTGCCAAAGCCTCCTTAACCGCCACTGAAAGGCTCCTCTGGCAGCCCAGAAAAGCCCGAGATGGCCGGGACTAAAGGGGGAATGGAAGGAAACTGGCTGGGCCTTCGTGCCGCTCTCAAATTTCCTGGAAAAAATTTGGGGGCTTGGATTCTTAAGTAGAAAATGGTTCTTGAGAAGAGGCAAATTAATTTTGCCATGAGGCCACTGAGAAATTGGGAAGGTTTTATAGGGCCAGATTAATATAATTAACTCAGTTCTACCAAATATTGTATATTATTGTGTAGAACTGAGTTAAATATATTTTAATTATAAATTATATATTATATTATATTTATATAATTATATATTAATTATAAATTAATTGCCCACCCCTTCCTTCCTTCCTTCCTTCCTTCCTTCCTTCCTTCCTTCCTTCTTTCCTTCCTGCTCCAAATGGAGAGAAGCTTCTGTCTCTCTGATTTTCTCTGCCGTTTATTTCTGCTTTTGGGCAGGTTTTTTTTTTACTTCTCTTTCAAAATATACCTTTCAGTTGCCTCTCTTCAACTGACCTCCATTGTCAGTTAAGAAAACATAGTGGAGGCTTTGCCTGAAAGTATTTGGATTCCTTGTCTTCCTCCTTCCTTTTTCCCCCCTGAGAGGTTGGGAGGGGGGTTTGCTTTAAATTTCTTGCAAAGGCCAATGAAACCAAAGAACAATTTATAAATGAGCCTTTATTGTACTTTTGCAAAAAGGCATGGAAAGAGAATTTCTCCTTCCTTCCTTCCTTCCTTCCTTCCTTCCTTCCTTCCTTCCTTCCTTCCTTCCTACCTTCACTCCCTTTCCCTCCCTCCCTCCTTCCTTCCTTCCAACCTCCGGAGGCCGGTCACAGACAGCGTGCGGGCTGCATCCGGCCCCCGGGTTGCCCTTTGCCCAGGTCTGCCTTAGAGCTTCAGGTAGAGGAGAATTTTCTCTGCTTCCGCAAGGTACTCTAGTGGGTTTCCTTTTCCTTTCCCCTCTTACCTTGACAGCTCTTTCCTCCTTTGGCTGGGGAGAATAATCACCATCGCCTACACAGGATCGATTAGAATCTTAAGGGTGGAGAGGGAAGGAAAAAAAAGATTGAATTGAATTAGATACTTTATTTGTCCAAATAGGATTAGACATCGCAAAGAATTCGTCCCCAGTGTAGAAATTAGAAAATTTTACTTATACACATATATTATTATTATTATTATTATTATTATTATTATTATTATCATTATTAATTTGATTTGTATGCCGCCCTTCTCAAGATATTTAAAAACATTGGATATTTGTGCAGTAAATCTATTTTCCATTTCTTATTGTGCTCACAATCCATAACATAGCTATTTTAATGTATATCCTTTCAAGAATTAAAAGGGGTGTTGGTCTTCACCTGATCTGCCTCTTCTCGTAGGGTGGAGCTAACATCCAAGTTGGGGATGTCGCTGTCCAGACAGTCGGCCAATGAGGACTGAGTCTGTTTTAGTTTTTATCTCTGCCTGTGCTGCCATCACCCCTGTGTAACTGGTCTGCCATTGTTCCACATTCTCCTAACATTGTAAATTTCTCATGGCATCAAAAGGGCAAGTAGCGATGGATGGTGCAGCAGGTAGAGTGCAGTACTGCAGGCCAATGAAGCTGAAGTATCTTTGGATATTTGTAGATCTGTAGGTCAGCGGTTGACTCAGCCTCCCATTCTTCCGAGGGGGGTCAAATGAGGACCCAGATTGTGGGGGCAATATGCTGGCTCTGTTAAAAAGTCCTATTGCTAACATGTTGTAAGCCGCCCTGAGTCTAAGGAGAAGGGCGGCATAAAAATCAAATAAATCTCACGCTACTAATCAGAGCTTACAAAACATTTGCCAGACCCATCATAGCATATAGCTCATGTGTTTGGAACCCATACCACATTTCTGACATTAAAATCCTTGAAAAAGTCGAAAGATAAATAGTTACTCACTAGTAGAACGGAAGGAGAATTTCTTCTTTTTCTTCGCTTTCTCCTAAAAAAAAAAAAGAAGTGTAAGGAGGCAAAGGGAGTGTGAGGTTGGGAGGGAGGTTTGCTTTAAATTTCTTGGAAAGGCCAATGAAACCAATGAACAATTTATAAATGAGCATTTATTGGACTTTTCCAAAAAGGCATGGAAAGAGAATTTCTCCTTCCTTCCTTCCTTCCTTCCTTCCTTCCTTCCTTCCTTCCTTCCTTCCTTCCTTCACTCCTTCCTCCCCCCCTCCCTCCTTCTTTCCTTCCTTCCAACCTCCGCAGGCCGGTCACAGACAGTGGGTGGGCTGCATCCGGCCCCCGGGCTGCCCTTTGCCCAGGTCTGCCTTAGAGCTTCAGGTAGAGGAGAATTTTCTCTGTTTCCGCAAGGTTCTCTAGTGGGTTTCCTTTTCCTTTCCCCTCTTACCTTGACAGCTCTTTCCTCCTTTGGCTGGGGAGAATAATCACCATCGCCTACACAGCATGGATTGGAATCTTAAGGGTGGAGAGGGAAGAAAAAAAAAGATTGAATTGAATTAGATACTTTATTTGACCAACTAAGATTAGACATGGCAAAGAATTCGTCCCCAGTGTAGAAATTAGAAAATTTTACTTATACACATATATTATTATTGTTATTATTATTATTATTGTTGTTGTTGTTGTTATCATCATCATCATCATCATCATTATCATTATTATTAGATTTGTATGCCGCCCTTCTCAAGATATTTAAAAACATTGGACGTTTGTGTAGTGCTCAAAGTCACTCATGTCCTCATCACCTCGAGGCTCGACTACTGTAATGCTCTCTACATGGGGCTACATTTAAAAATGTTCGGAAGCCTCAGATCATGCAGAATGCAGCTGCGAGAGCAATCATGGGCTTTCCCAAAAATGCCCATGTAACACCAACACTCCGCAGTCTGCATTGGTTGCCGATCAATTTCCGGTCACAATTCAAAGTGTTAGTTATTACCTATAAAGCCCTTCATGGCACCGGACCAGGGTATCTACGAGACCGCCGTCTGCCGCACGAATCCCAGTGACCGGTTAGGTCCCCCAGAGTTGGCCTTCTCCGGGTGCCGTCAATAAAGCAATGTCGTTTGGCGGGGCCCAGGGGAAGAGCCTTCTCTGTGGCGGCCCCAGCCCTCTGGAACCAACTCCCCCCAGAGATTAGAATTGCCCCCACCCTCCTTGCCTTTTGTAAACTCCTTAAAACCCACCTTTTTCGTCAAGCGTGGGGGAACTAAGATATCTCCCCCTGCCTATGTAGTTCTAGTGCATGATATGACTGTATGTATGTTTCTTATATTGGGGTTTCTTGCTTTTAGATTTTAAATGTGTAATTGTTATCTTAGATTTTTTAAAATTATTCGATTTGTTAATATATATTGTTTTTGTTGCTGTTGTGAGCCGCTACGAGTCTGCGGAGAGGGGCGGCATACAAATCTAATCAATCAATCAATCAATCAAATCTATTTTCCATTTCTTATTGTGCTCACAATCCATAACATAGCTATTTTTAATGTATATCCATTCAAGGATTCAAAGGGGTGTTGGTCTTCACCTGATCTGCCTCTTCTCGTAGGGTGGAGCCAACATCCAAGTAGGGGATGTCGGTGTCCAGACAGTCGGCCAATGAGGACTGAGTCTGTTTTAGTTTTTACCTCTGCCTGTGCCGCCATCACCCCTGTGTAAGTGGTCTGCCATTGTCCCACATTCTCCTAACATTGTAAATTTCTCATGGCATCAAAGGGGCAAGTAGCGATGTGGGGTGCAGCAGGTAGAGTGCAGAACTGCAGGCCAATGAAGGTGAAGTATCTTTGGACATTTGTAGATCTGTAGGTCAGCGGTTCAAATCTCACCACCGGCTCAAGGTTGACTCAGCCTTCCATCCTTCCGAGAGGGGTCAAATGAGGAGCCAGATTGTGGGGGCAATATGCTGGCTCTGTTAAAAAGTCCTATTGCTAACATGTTGTAAGCCGCCCTGAGTCTAAGGAGAAGGGCGGCATAAAAATCAAATAAATCTCACGCTACTAACCAGAGCTTACAAAACATTCACCAGACCCATTCTAGAAAATAGCCCATCTGTTTGGAACCCATACCACATTTCTGACATTAACGCCCTTGAAAAAGTCCAAAGATACTTCACCAGAAGGCATAGAAATCTTCATAAATAGTTACTCACTAGTAGAACCGAAGCAGAATTTCTTCTTTTTCTTCGCTTTCTCCTAAAAAAAAAAAAAGAAGTGTAAGGAGGACCCTCATCACATAAAATGTTGTGTGTGTGTGTTTTGAAATACTTCTGGTCGTCGGCGAACCGGTTGCAAAGGGAGTGTGAGGTTGGGAGGGAGGTTTGCTTTAAATTTCTTGGAAAGGCCCATGAAACCAATGAACAATTTATAAATGAGCCTTTATTGGACTTTTGCAAAAAGGCATGGAAAGAGAATTTCTTCCTTTCTTCCTTTCTTCCTTCCTTCCTTCCTTCCTCCATTTCTCCTTCCTTCTTTCCTTCCTTCCTTCCTCCCTCCCTCCTTCTTTCCTTCCTTCCAACCTCTGGAGGCCGGTCACAGACAGCGTGCGGGCCGCATCCGGCCCCCGGGCTGCCCTTTGCCCAGGTTTGCCTTAGAGCTTCAGGTAGAGGAGAATTTTCTCTGCTTCTACAAGGTACTCTAGTGGGTTTCCTTTTCCTTTCCCCTCTTACCTTGACAGCTCTTTCCTCCTTTGGCTGGGGAGAATAATCACCCTCGCCTACACAGCATCGATGGGAATCTTAAGGGTGGAGAGGGAAGGAAAAAAAAGATTGAATTGAATTAGATACTTTATTTGGCCAACTAAGATTAGACATGGCAAAGAATTTGTCCCCAGTGTAGAAATTAGAAAATTTTACTTATACACATTTATTATTATTATTATTATTATTATTATTATTATTATTATTATTATTATTATTATTAATTAGATTTGTATGCCACCCTTCTCAAGATATTTAAAAACATTGGATGTTTGGGTAGTAAATCTATTTTCCATTTCTTATTGTGCTCAAAATCCATAACATAGCTATTTTAAGGTACCGTATATACTCGAGTATAAGTCGAGATTTTCTGCACAAAAAATGTGCCGAAAACTCCAACCTCGACTTATACTAGAGTCACTGACTTTCACTGACCTGAAAACTGCCCTGCACCATTTTCCAAAGCTCCACAGTTCTGATGTGAACGGCAGGAAGGAAAGAAACCTCATGGCTGGCAACAGGAGGTTTTTTTTTTCTTTCTGCTCTTGGCTATACCCCTCAGCTGCCTGATTAGCAGCAGACTGAACCAATCACAGATCCTCCTCTATACAGAAAGGAGGCACTGAGAGAGCTATCTGATTGGCAGCAGGCTGTAACAATCACAGCTCCTCCTCTACAGGAAGCAATGGGGGAAGGGGCGGGAGGGTTGAAGAGACTTTCAGAAGGAAGGAACCATGGCTTTCTCTTCTGATCAAGCCAACAACAATATTTTACAAGTAAATAAAATGTACAAGTAAAATATAAGTTACCCATTTAAATTTGATTAACAGGATAGGTTATTTTGTAAGAAATTGTTGCTTCAAATTGAGATAATTCTGTGTAATTAAACTTTTTCTTCCTTATACCCAAGAGGATTGTTAATGCTGACTTGTTTAAAACAATACAAAGGTTAGGATAATATTATTAATAGTATGAATTTTGTCATTAATCATTTGTTCTACATAATTAATATGAATAGATTTACCTTTTTTAAGAGTATGGTTTCTCCTTATGGAAGATAAATATCATGTAGAAGAAAGATTTTACAATTAATGATTGAGTAACCCCCAATTGTTATTTATTGATCTATTGAGATAGTAATGATTTTAACTTATGAAATATGTTTTAAATGGAAAATCTGAATATTTATTATATGGAAGTTTGATTTAAGCAATTGTTTTGAAAGAATATATGAAATCCCAATTATTAAGAAAATTATAATGATATTGTAATGAAGATTAAGATAACAGGCTTTAAGATTAAGATAACATTCCTAAAGATATTTTAAGAGGGTTTTGGAATTTAGAAAAAGAAAGATTTTGGAAGGGGAAGGAAGAAAGATGCAAGAAATAAAAAACATTTTGGAAGGAAAAAAGTTACATAATAATAATAACAACAACAGGGTTGGAAGGGATCTTGGAGGTCTTCTAGTCCAACCCCTTGCCTAGGCAGGAAACCCTACACTACTTCAGACAAATGGGTATCCAACATCTTCTTAGAAACTTCCAGTGTTGGAGCATTCACAACTTCTGGTGGCAGGCTGTTCCACAGATTCATTGTTCCAACTGTCAGGAATTTTCTCCTTAGTTCTAAGTTGCTTCTCTCCTTCTGTAATTTCCACCCATTGCTTCTTGTTCTGCCCTCAGGTGCTTTGGAGAATAGGTTGACTCTCTTTGTGGCAAATCCTGAGATATTGGAAGAATGCTATCATGTCTCCCCTGGTCCTTTTTCCCCCATTAAACTAGATATACCCAGTTCTTGCAACCGTTCTTCATATGTTTTTTTTATTCTTCTACAAAAACAATTTTAAGAAGCTACAATAGAAAAATATTCCATTTTTATAAGTTACCAGTAGCCACTGTATTTTCCACACTGGGCTTATATTCGAGTCAATAAGTTTTCCCAGTTTTTGTGGCAAAAGTAGGTGTCTCGGCTTATACTCGGACCGACTTATACTCAAGTATATACGGTATATCCATTCAAGGATTCAAAGGGGTGTTGGTCTTCACCTGATCTGCCTCTTCTCATAGGGTGGAGCCAACATCCAAGTAGGGGATGTCGCTGTCCAGCCAGTCGGCCAATGAGGACTGAGTCTGTTTTAGTTTTTACCTCTGCCTGTGCCGCCATCACCCCTGTGTAAGTGGTCTGCCATTGTCCCACATTCTCCTAACATTGTAAATTTCTCATGGCATCAAAGGGGCAATTAGCGATGGGTGGTGCAGCAGGTAGAGTGCAGAACTGCAGGCCAATGAAGGTGAAGTATCTTTGGACATTTGTAGATCTGTAGGTCAGCGGTTCAAATCTCACCACCGGCTCAAGGTTGACTCAGCCTTCCATCCTTCCGAGAGGGGTCAAATGAGGAGCCAGATTGTGGGGGCAATATGCTGGCTCTGTTAAAAAGTCCTATTGCTAACATGTTGTAAGCCGCCCTGAGTATAAGGAGAAGGGCGGCATAAAAATCAAATAAATCTCACGCTACCAACCAGAGCTTACAAAACATTTGCCAGACCCATCCTAGAATATATCTCATCTGTTTGGAACCCATACCACATTTCTGACATTAACACCCGCGAAAATGTCCAAAGATACTTCACCAGAAGAGCCCTTCACTCCTCTACCAGGAACAGAATTCCCAACGAAACTAGCCTTACAGTTCTGGGTCTTGAAAGCTTAGAATTACGACTAAGTATTGTCCACAAGATCATATGCTGCAATGTCCTGCCTATCAAAGACGGCTTCAGCCACAACAACACAAGAGCACACAACAGATTCAAGCTTAATATTAACCCCTCCAAACTTGACTGTAAAAAATACAACTTTAGTAATCGAGTTGTTGAAGCGTGGAACTCATTACCGGACTCCGTAATATCATCCCCTAACCCCCAACACTTTACCCTTAGACTATCCACAGTTGACCTCTCCAGATTCCTAAGAGGTCAGTAAGGGGCTTGCATAAGCGCACTAGAGTGCCTTCCATCCCCTGTCCTATAGTCTCTCCTATATCTCCTATATCTTCTCTACTATATCTCTATAAGCTTCATTGTATATTATTCTGTATTGGACAAAATAAACAAACAAACAAAAAAGAAACAAACAAATAAATAAAATAACAAAATAAATTTTATGCCATCAGGCATGGGGGGCCCTTGAGTGTTAAGGTCTAACTCTGGCTGATGTTTGGAATGGCTGGTGCAATTGGATGAATATTTTTTAGGCAAATGGAGATTTTTTTAGAATTTTCTGATTTTTTTTAATTAGACTTCTTGCACCCCTTGTATGTTGTACTTATTTCTGTTGCAAGCCCCCCTGACTCTGTTGAGAAGAGTGGCATAGAGATCTTCATAAATAGTTACTCACTAGTAGAACCGAAGCAGAATTTCTTCTTTTTCTTCGCTTTCTCCTAAAAAAAAAAAAAAGAAGTGTAAGGAGGACACTCATAACATAAAATGTTGTGTGTGTGTGTGTTTTGAAATACTCCTGGTCGTCGGTGAACCGGTTGCAAAGGGAGTGTGAGGTTGGGAGGGAGGTTTGCTTTAAATTTCTTGGTAAGGCCCATGAAACCAATGAACAATTTATAAATGAGCCTTTATTGGACTTTTGCAAAAAGGCATGGAAAGAGAATTTCATCGTTCCTTCCTCCCTCCATTTCGCCTTCCTTCCTTCCTTCCTTCCTTCCTTCCTCCAGAGGCCGGTCACAGACAGTGGGCGGGCTGCATGCGGCCCCCGGGCTGCCCTTTGCCCAGGTCTGCCTTAGAGCTTTAGGTAGAGGAGAATTTTCTCTGCTTCCACAAGGTACTGTCGTGGGTTTCCTTTTCCTTTCCCCTCTTACCTTGACAGCTCTTTCCTCCTTTGGCTGGGGAGAATGGTCACCCTCACCTATCCAGCATGGATTGGAAGAAAAAAAAAAGATTGAATTGAATTAGATACTTTATTTGGCCAACTAAGATTAGACATGGCAAAGAATTCATCCCCAGTGTACAAATTAGAAAATTTTACTTATACACATTTATTGTTGTTGTTATAATAATAATAATAATAATTATTATTATTATTATTATTATTATTATTATCATTATCATTATTATTATCATCATCATCATCATCATCATCAATGACCTACGCCAGGGTCCTCTTTGTGGACTTCAGTTCAGCATTCAATACCATCGTACCTGACATTCTCTTAACCAAACTAAGTCAGCTAGCGGTACCTGAACACACTTGTAAGTGGATCACAAGCTTCCTAACAGACAGGAAGCAGCAGGTGAAGCTAGGAAAAATCACATCAGATATATGTACAATTAGCACAGGTGCCCCCCAAGGCTGTGTACTCTCACCACTTCTCTTCTCTCTATACACTAATGACTGCATCTCATACGATCCATCTGTTAAACTACTGAAGTTTGAAGATGATACAACAGTGATCGGACTCATTCGAGACAATGATGAATCTGCATGCAGACGGGAAGTTGAACAACTATCCTTGTGGTGTGACCAGAACAATCTTTGAACTGAACACACTCAAAACCGTAGAAATGGTGGTAGACTTTAAGAGAAACCCTTCCACCCTTCCACCTCTCACAATACTAGACAACACAGTATCAACAGTAGAGACCTTCAAATTTCTAGGTTCTATCATATCTCAAGACCTAAAATGGTCACCTATCATCAAAAACATCATCAAAAAAGCACAAGAAAGAATGTTCTTTCTGCTCCAGCTCAGGAAGCTCAAACTACCCAAGGAGCTGCTGATACAGTTCTACAGAGGAATCATTGAGTCTGTCATCTGCACCTCTATAACTGTCTGGCTTGGTGCTGCAACGCAACAGGACCGACACAGACTTCAGAGGATAATCAGAATTTCAGAAAAAACAATTGCTGCCAATCTGCCTTCCATTGAGGACCTGTATAATGCACGAGTCAAAAAGAGGGTGGGTAAAATATTTACTGACCCCTCACATCCTGGACACAAATTGTTTCAACTCCTACCCTCAAAACGTCGCTACAGAGCACTGCACACCAAGACTACTAGAGACAAGAACAGTTTTTTCCCGAACACCATCACCCTACTAAACAAATAATTCCCTCAACACTGTCAGACTTTCTACTAAATCTGCACTTCTATTCTACTAGTTTTTCTCATCATTCCTATCACCCATTTCCTCCCATGTTGACTGTATGACTGTAATTTGTCGCGTACATCCTAAGATTTTTATTAATATTGCTTCTTCATTGCTTATTTGACCCCTATGACAATCATTAAGTGTTGTACCACATGATTCTTGACAAATGTATATTTTATTTTATCTACTTTGAGAGCATATGCAGCAAGACAAATTCCTTGTGTGTCCAATCACACTTGCCCAATAAAAATTCTATTCTATTCTATTCTATTCTATCATCATCATCATCGACATCATCATTATCATGCCAGACCCATTCTCGAATACAGCTCATCTGTCTGGAACCCACACCACATCTCAGACATCAACACTCTCGAAAACGTCCAAAGGTATTTCACCAGAAGAGCCCTTCACTCCTCCACTCGAAACAGAATACCTTACGAAAATAGACTAACTATCCTGGATCTTGAAAGCTTAGAACTGTGGCGCCTAAAACACAATTTAAGTATTGCCCACAAGATCACATGCTGCAACGTCCATCCGGTCAATGACTACTTCAGCTTCCACAGCAACAACACAAGAGCACGCAACAGATTCAAACTTAATATTAACCGCTCCAAACTTGACTGTAAAAAATATGACTTTAACAATCGAGTTGTCGAAGCGTGGAACTCATTGCCGGACTCAGTGGTGTTAGCCCCCAGCCCTCCACATTTCTCCCTAAGACTCTCCATGATTGACCTCTCCAGGTTCCTAAGAGGTCAGTGAGGGGCGTATATAAGTGCACTGATGTGCCTTTCGTCCCCTGTCCAATTGTCTTTCCTTATCTCATATATCATATATTTTCTCTCCTTTCCTTCTACTTCTCTTCTTTCTTACTTTCTATCTTTATATATATTACTTAATGTGTATTCTCTTTCATATGTATTGTATATTGGACAAAGAATAAATAAATAAATAAATCATCATCATCATCATCAATATCATAATCATCATCATTATCATTATTAATTAGATTTGTATGTCACCCTTCTCAAGATATTTAAAAACATTGGACGTTTTTGTAGTAAATCTATTTTCCATTTCTTATTGTGCTCACACTCCATAACATAGCTATTTTTAATGTATTGTTAATAACAGATCTTATACATCAGTCTTACTTCAGTATCTATTTTTCCTTATCACCAAGAAACATATAAATATATCTCAAACCGGAAGTCCAGTTCCCCCCACCATAGACTCTCCTCCTAGAGCAGCATCCTATTTCCTCCACCTGTCCTAACCAAAAGCCCTATCAATTGTGGAGCCGACTGGCGACAGGGAGCCGCAGCATAGGGGTGAAAGAGCCACATACAGCTCCAGAGTGGCTTGCTGACCCTTGTCCTCACTATTAAACTCTCTTCAACTGCATTCACCAGCTTAGCACCAATTAGTCAGCAAGCATCTGAAGCTCCATTGCAATGTAAGATTGCAGTGCCCTGCCATGTGCTCAAGGGGGCAGCCCTGTCAATCGGAAAGCAAACTGCTCTAGACTCTTCCTACAGTTGTGGGTTTGGGCAATAGGAAAACCTTTAACCCTTCCTTTCGCCTTAGTCAATGCTATTCAACTGGCAAATTCAGGTTCGCGAAGCAGGAATTTCTCTGCGATTCGCTTGCAGTTCTCTAAACCTGAAGTGGCCCATATGGAGGGGAACTACTTCTTTGAGACATTACAAATTATCCAGAAACACAACTCGCATATATAGGTACATATCACTACTTTAACAGAATATGTAGAGAGGTTTTGTTTCAGAATTCAGCTGATAAGAATTGTACAAGAAACTTCTTCCATCCTTTCTGCGTACAGTGATTTGGGCCAGAATTCAGCCAGAGACGTCTACCACTGGCAGTAACAACAACGAGAGTAACATGTAGTGTATTTTACTAGAATGTGAATGGAATATGAAAACATTTTGGGCCTATTTTTCACTTTAGTTTAGTATTTTTTAAAAATTATCACTATAATGTATTCTGAAAGAAACCAACCACTAACTGATTATACAAATATATAGAGCCTGGGTGCAATTTGCTGGCTCTGTTATAAAAGTGCTTTTGCTAACATGTTGTAAGCTGCCCTTAGTCGAAGGAGAAAAGTGGCATCAAAATCGAATACATACATACATACATACATACATACATACATACATACATAAATAAATGCCCTCATCACCTCGAGGTTCGACTACTGTAACGCTCTCTACATGGGGCTACCTTTGAAAAGTGTTCGGAAACTTCAGATCGTGCAGAATGTAGCTGCGAGAGCAATCATGGGCTTCCCAAGGTATGCCCATGTTACACCAACACTCCGCAGTCTGCATTGGTTGCCAATCAGTTTCCGGTCACAATTCAAAGTGTTAGTTATTACCTATAAAGCCCTTCATGGCACCGGACCAGGGTATCTACGAGACCGCCTTCTGCTGCACGAATCCCAGCGACCGGTTAGGTCCCACAGAGTTGGCCTTCTCTGGGTCCCGTCGACTAAGCAATGTCGTTTGGCGGGACCCTGGAGAAGAGCCTTCTCTGTGGCGGCCCCGACCCTCGGGAACCAGCTCCACCCAGATATCAGAGTCGCCCCCACCCTCCTTGCCTTTTCCATCTCCTTAAAACCCACCTCTATCCTCAGGCATGGGGGAATTGAAATCTCCCTTCCCCCTAGGCTTATAGAATGTATACATGGTGTTGTGGTTAGCTCTAGCCCTGCTCCTGCCCCAAGGACTGTGGATGTGGGGGAGACATCCACATGCTGGAGGCCTGTTTTGCCCCCGGTGGAGTCTGCTGATGAAGACTCCTCTGACTAAGAAGACATGAGTGACAGGGAGGAGGAGAGTGTGGCAGACAGCTCAGAAGGAGGTCAATTATATAGCTCCTCCTTGGATTCAGAACAAGAGTTAATGATACAGCCACCCATGCCGAGAGCAATGCATAGGCAACAACAACTGAGAGATTATTATCAAAGAAAATGGGGCCACCTGTGGTTGGGTGGGGCTGTGGTAATTAGGGCAGTTGCTATAAATAGCAGCCTGTGAGTTTGGCCATTGTGGAGGATTATCTGATCATTGTGTTTCGTGACTGCTTTGCTGACTTTGATCTTTTTGTGCTGATTTTTCCCCACTTTGAAACTAAACCAGAGCAAAGTGTGTTTCACTTTGTGAAAGAAGGACTGTGAATTGCCTCACAGCTGCAATCTAAGTATCACAGAACTGATAAGGGACTTGTACAAATTACCAGTTTGTTTGGAGACCAGTGCTCTTTGCTATAAAAAAAGAGGGCTTAGTTTTGAATTTTCAAACGTCTGTGTGTCTGAAATTTGTACCTGTGAATTTTTGGGAGGAGTGTACCAGAGAGCCCGACAGAACACATGGTATGCTTGTATGTACGAGTGGTTCTTTCAATTGGGGTTTTTAGATTGTTTTAATATTAGATTTGTTTACATTGTCTTTTTATATTGTTGTTAGCCGCCCCGAGTCTTCGGAGAGGGGCGGCATACAAATCTAATAAATACAAATACAAATAAATACATTTTATGCACAGAAATGCATTCTATTACCTATTCCATCCAGTCCGCTTTCGCAGAGGAATATGACATTCATGTCATCCACTTCTTTATTTCTCCGCTGAAAAAAAAAAGAAGTGTAAGGAGGACACTCATAACATAAAATGTTATGTGTGTGTGTGTGTTTGTATTTTGAAATACTCCCAGTCGTTGGCGAAATGGTTGCAAAGGGAGGGTAAGGCTGCGCCCACTCACCCGGATGCCGCCATTTGGCTTCTTTTACCCTCTGCACATGCCCAGAATGCATTGCACATGTGCAGAGGGTAAAAGACAAAGGAGGGGCTGCATCCAGGTGGGTGGGCGGAGCCTCACGTTCCCTTCACGACCGGCTCTTCGACGACTGACAGCCACGCGTGACCCAGGAGTATTTCACCCCTGGTGTCTGTGTGTGTGTGTGTAAAAACGTCACACACAGGAAGAATACAGTGGTACCTCTACTTAAGAACTTAATTTGTTCCGTGACCAGGTTCTTAATTAGAAAAGTTTGTAAGTAGAAGCAATTCTTCCCACAGGAATCAATGTAAAAGCAAATAATGTGTGGAAACCCACTAGGAATGAAATAAAAAGCTGCGAGATTTTCTAAAGGAAGTGCAAGATAATAATACCTGATTCTTCCTTCTCCTCCACGGGAAGCAGCAGGTGAAAACATTTTTTTGATGTTTCTCCTATTTGCATGGGGATAAGAAAAAGAATCAGTTACAGCAATAGCACTTGGACTCTAACACTAACCTTTACTCTACCCGAACCCAAAGGAAGGGAGGGAGGAAGGGAGGGAGGGAGGGAGGGAGGGAGGACAAGAGAGGAAGGAAAGGAAGGAAGGAAAGAAGGAAGGAAGGAAAGATAGAAAGAAAGAAAAAAGAAAGAAAGGAAAGAAAGGAAGGAAGGAAGGAAGGAAAGGAAGGAAGGGCAAGAGAGGAATGGAAGGAAGGAAGGAAATAAAGAAAGGAAGGAAGGAAGGAAAGAAGGAAGGAAGGTCAAGAGAGGAAGGGAAGGAAGGAAGGAAATAAAGAACGAAAGAAAGGAAGGAAAGACAGAAAAAAGAAAGAAAGAAGGAAAGGAAAGAAAGAAAGGAAAGAAAGAAAAAGAAAGAAAGAAAGGGACGGAAGGAAGGAAAGAAAGGAAGGAAGGAAGGAAAGAAGGAAGGAAGGAAGGGCAAGAGAGGAAGGGAAGGAAGGAAATAAATAAAGAAAGGAAGGAAAGAAAGAAAGGAGGGAAGGAGGGAAGGAAGGAAGGAAGGAAAGGAATGGCAAGAGAGGAATGAAAGGAAGGAAGGAAATAAAGAAAGGAAGGAAGGAAGGAAAGAAAGAAGGAAGGTCAAGAGAGGAAGGGAAGGAAGGAAAGAAAGAAAGGAAGGAAGGAAAGACAGAAGAAAGAAAGAAGGAAAGGAAAGAAAGAAAGAAGGAAAGGAAAGAAAGAAAGGAAAGAAAGAAAAAGAAAGAAAGAAAGGGAAGGAAGGAAGGAAGGAAGGAAAGAAAGGAAGGAAAGAAGGAAGGAAGGAAGGAAGGAAGGGCAAGAGAGGAAGGGAAGGAAGGAAGGAAATAAATAAATGAAGGAAGGAAAGAAAGAAAGGAAGGAAAGGAAAGAAAGAAAAAGGAAGGAAGGAAGGAAGGAAGGAAAGAATGAAAGAAAGAAAAGAAAGGAATGAAAGAAAGAATGAAAGAAAGAAACAAAAGAAAGACAGGAAAGAAAGAAGGAAGGAAAGAAAGAAAGAAAGAAAGAAAGGCCCCCTGATGGAAGATGGGGGGGAAGCCTTACCATTCCTTGATGTCCTTTGATATCCTCCATTTTCTAGGATCTGCAGGAAAAAAGAGAGACAAAACTTCATTTCTTTTGGCCATTGCTCCAGTCCCATCAGTTTTAAAAGGAGAGAGGGCAACCTTAAACACCCACCCACCCAAACACTTGCACGCATACACACACACAATTAATTAAGGAATAAACACAGAACATCCATATACACACACACACACACAACTTGCTGTTTCAGCAACTGCCTTCAATCCTCAAATGCCCAACTGCGATATTTCAAATCATGGAACTTTGAGGTGTGTTCTAAATTGCAACTGCCATGGCACCAGCCCTGGCTGGAGTGGGTTGAGGCCATAGAGCAGCTATCTGTACAACTGAAGTCCCGAAAATATTATATTTTTACTTTCCTTTTAAAAAAAATAATATTTATTAAATGTTTGAATTAAAATAAAACACTTGATTAACAAACATATAAACACATGTTGCCCTAATATTTTTTTTCATTTTTATTTTGTGATTTTGTATTCAACAAGCTTTGCTTATTACTAGCGGTTATTTGTAAAGATCTACTTTGGTTGGAAATGCACTTTTATCTAAGCACAAGTCAAAGGAATCAACAGCTTTAAAATATCCCCATCATCAACAATAAACAGTATAGTAATAATTTAAAACATCAGCCAACACTGATGTTTTAAGGGGTAACCAGTATATATGCAGCTTTCCTAAAATGGTCAAACATACTAACTCTGCCAATGAGCATCAGAAGAAGCCATAAAAATGAGATGTTTAAAGATCACAGGCTTCCAATGCTGCCCCAATTCGCTTCCAAAATCACCCCCCTAGCCACTTCCTATGCCGTCCCAAATCCCGTCCAAAATCAACCCTCTAGTAGCTTCCCAGGTCCTAACGAAGGCAAATGGAGTGAAGAAAGGGAGCGAGGAGAAGCGATGAATTTTGAAAGGAGAGGTGATTTTGGAAGATTTTGGAAGCAATTTTGAGTGGCGTAGGAAGCATCTAGAGGGGTGATTTTGGAAGTGATTTGGGGTGGCATAGGAAGCGGCTAGAAGGGTGATCTTGGAAGCAATTGGGGGCATCTTAGTGTCTGGAGGGGTGATTTTGGCAGCAGGATGGGGCGAAGGATGCAGTAGGCAAGGGGAGATTTTGGCAGCAGGGCGGCTGCCGGGAGCACCATTTTGGCCGCTGCTCTTTGCCACAACAGCAGCTGAGAGAGAAGCGAGGCTTTGTAAATAGAAAATGGTTCATGAGTACAGGCAAAACAGGCTTGAACACACGGTTCGTATCTCAAAAAGTATCTCAGGGACCGCCTTCTGATGCACTAATCCCAGCAACCAGTTAGGTCCCACAGACTGGGTCTTCTCCGGGTCCCATCAACTAAACAATGTCGTTTGGCGGGACCCATGGGAAGAGCCTTCTCTGTGGCGGCCCCGGCCCTCTGGAACCAACTCCCCCCAGAGATTAGAGTTGCCCCCACCCTCCTTGCCTTTTATACGCTTCTTAAAACCCACCTCTGCCATCAGACATGGGGGAATTGAGATACTCTTTCCCCCTAGGCCTTTACAATTTTATGCATGGTATGTCTGTATGTATGTTTGGTTTTTATAATAATGGGTTTTTAACTGTTTTTAGTATTGGATTATTATTATATGCTGTTTTATTATTGCTGTTAGCCGCCCTGAGTCTCCGGAGAGGGGCAGCATACAAATCCAATCAATCAATCAATCAATCAATCAATAAATAAATAAATCGATCAATATAGGTGTCGTAAGAAGAGATTATTTTAAGTTCCATATTTTTTATTTGGTGCTTTACATCGCAGAACAACTGCAACTGTAACTCATCAATCTAACTTAGGATACAAAAATACAAAATAATTGTCAACAGCCGGGTTTTTATACCCGGCTTTTCAAATGGAACAATCAATCACACTCTTGCTTCATTCGCTTGTGATCAGCCATGTAGTGGACAACCGACACATTACCCTCCTTGCCGCTCAGATGGGTCTATGCACACTCTTTTAAGTAAGCAGGCGTTCGCTGGATTCTGCCAGATTTCCCGGCCTCAATTTGGGATTAACCTGGCTCCGGAGCCTCCCTGGATTCATCATTATTAGGTCCACTATTCCTTCTTGTTCATTCGGCCCCTGTCCTCTGCTAGATCCATCTGCTTCCAGCCACCTGTCTCTAAGTCTTGCTCCTAGAGTGGTTGCCCATTCCCCAAGGTCCTCAGTCTTCACTTGTGGACTCTATAGGACAGTGATGGTGAATCTATGGTGCGAGGGCCACAGGTGGCATGCAGAGCCATATCTGCTGGCACGGGAGCCGTTGCCCTAGCTCAACTCCATCATGCCTCTGTGGGGGGAGAACTGGACTTCCCGTTGGATCCAGAATTGAATGAGGGGTTAGGACCTTTGTGGCTCTTTGCGTGTTTAAGGTTGCTGACTCCTGGTCTAGATTCTTCCAAGGGTGAGCAGACTGTATGTGTTCTCAGCCATGAAGTCATGTTTATTTTTATTTTATTTATTCGATTTTTATGCCGCCCTTCTCCTTAGACTCAGGGCAGCTTACAGCATGATAGCAATAGCACTTTTTTAAAAACAGAGCCAGCCTATTGCCCCCACAATCCGGCTCCTCATTTTACCCACCTCGGAACGATGAAAGTCCGAGTCAACCATGAGCCGGTGATGAGATTTGAACCGCTGACCTACAGATCTACAGTCAGCTTCAGTGGCCTGCAGTACAGCGCTCTACCTGCTGCGCCACCCCGCATGAAGTCATGTTTCTCTGTTTCCCAACCTTGGCAACTTGAAGATACTTGGACTTCAACTCCCAGAATTCCCCAGCCTGCATTTGCTGGCTGGGGAATTCTGGGAGTTGAAGTCCAGATATCTCCAAGTTGCCAAGGTTGGGAAACACTGACTTAAACTACTTCATTCGTTTCTCCCAGGTTAAACTGCTATTCAAAGTCACACACATGGGCTTTCCCTCTTCAGTCATATGCAAAGAATAAAAAAGCCACCACAGAGAAGTCCATGAAGCTGGACAGTGTCTTAAAGTAATAATAATAGTAGTAGAAGCAGTAGTAGCAGCAGTAGTTTACCGTGAGCCGCCCAGAGTCCCAGGAGAAGGCGGCAGAGAAATCTGATTAATAAAACAACAACAACAACAGCTACATTTCTACACCTTCTTCCTTACTATATTAGTGAAACCCCAAGCATTAAAAAATCTGTAGTTCCCCAATAGCCTTGGTATTGTTGTTGTTCTTGTTGCTATTATTATTATTATTATTATTATTATTATTATTATTATTATTATTTATTAGATTTGTACGCTGCCCCTCTCCGTAGACTCGGGGCGGCTATTATGATATTAAATGGAGATTCTGAAAAGCATTTATTTGATGATGGATCTTGGAACTCACTACCGGACTCAATTGTGTCAACCCCTAACCCCCAACACTTCTCCCTTAGACTCTCCACGATTGACCTCTCCAGGTTCCTAAGAGGCCAGTAAGGGGCGTACATAAGTGCACTGGTTTGCCTTTCGGCCCCTGTCCAATTGTCTTTCCTTTCTTTCACCTATCTTATATATTCTCTTCCTTTCATATATCCTCTCCTCTAAGTTCACCTTCACCCTCTTTTTATATTATCACATGTCTATTTTCTTCCTATGTATTTATGTATTGGACCAATGAATAAATAAATAAATGATTACTTGTCCTATCATGATTTATGGGGGGTGTCAGGTGAGCCACCAATACAAACAAACCTCCAGCTTGAATTACATTTTTTTAAAGGTAGAAATTAGAATAGCCTCCCCTCTTCCCTCCCCCCAAATAATCCCAAGGTTTAAAAGAAAGGAAGAGAAAAGAAACTCTCTGCAAAGCTAAAGGAAGCCAGAGGGAAAGCAAAGCCTGCGAAAAATAGATGCTATTTTCAACTGGATATAGGAAACTGTCCCTCCCGATGGGCAGCTAGTTTTAGGAATTGATTAATTAAGTGATGGTGGAAGGTCTTAAGCATAAAACGTATCAGGAAAGACTTAATGAACTCAATCTGTATAGTCTGGAGGACAGAAGGAAAAGGGGAGACATGATCAAAACATTTAAATATGTTAAAGGGTTAAATAAGGTTCAGGAGGGAAGTGTTTTTAATAGGAAAGTGAACACAAGAACAAGGGGACACAATCTGAAGTTAGTTGGGGGAAAGATCAAAAGCAACGTGAGAAAATATTATTTTACTAAAAGAGTAGTAGATGCTTGGAACAAACTTCCAGCAGATGTGGGTGGTAAATCTACAGTAACTGAATTTAAACATGCCCGGGATAAACATATATCCATTGTAAGATAAAATACAGGAAATAGTATAAGGAGATGGACCATGATGGACCATGATCTCTTTTTCTGCCATCAGTCTTCTATGTTTCTAGGTTCACGTTGTGGATATATAGCTAACAGCCCAGCCCATTTTCATTCAAGGTATGGTGATGGTAGTGTGGAAAAGTTTGTGTACGTGGATTTATCATATTAAATTTGCTGTACCAGAGAACAAGGACACTATGATCCTGGAGTCTACACCTTCTTTGCTCCCTATCTGGCTTCCAGGCGCCCAGATTGTTGGGGGCAATATGCTGACATTGTAAAGCACATTGCTATTGCTATGTAAAGCACTCTGAAGCGGTATATAAGTCCAAGTGAACATAAGAATATAAGAACCTAAGAAGAGCCATGCTGAATCAGGCCAAAGCCCATCGAGTCCAGCATTCTGTGTCACACAGTGATCCACCAATTGTCCATGGGGACCATGAGCAGAAAGAGAAGGCAAGACCCTTCCTTTCCTCTAACCCCCAACAAATGGTACTCAAGGGAATCCTGCCTGCCTCAACCAACATAGAGGCAGCACATGGACATCCATTTCAATAACCACTAATACATTTGGCATCCATGAATCTGTCTAATCCTGCCTTGAAGCTATCAAGTCTGACAGCTGTCACGACCTCTTCTGGAAGTGAATTCCATAAACCAACGACCCTCTGGGTGAAGAAATATTTCCCTTGATTTGTCCTCACTTTCTTACCTATGAGCTTAGTCCAAGTATTGTGTGATAGAGAAAAGGATCCACCTTTTCTATCCCATGCATGATTTTATAAACTTTGATCAAGTCACCCCTTAAATCCCGTCTTTCAAGGCTGAAGAGACCAAGGCATTGCAACCCAGTTTCATAAGGGAGGGGCTCCATTTCCTTGATCATTCTTGTTGCCCTTTTTGCACCTTTTCCAGTTCCATTCTATCCTTCTTGAGGTGCAGAGACCAGAACTGGACAAGTGATATTGCAATAGGACAGAAGGGAAAGGGGGGACATTATCGAAACATTTAAATATGTTAAATAAGGTTCAGGAGGGAAGTGTTTTTAATAGGAACGTGAACACAAGAACAAGGGGGCACAATCTGATCTTAGTTGGGAGAAAGATCAGAAGCAACATGAGAAGAAAAATATTTTACTGAAAGAGTAGTAGATGCTTGGAATAAACTTCCAGCAGATGTGGTTGGTAAATCCAGCTTTGCTGAAGTCCAGATAGGCAATATCCACGGCACCACCTTGATCCAACACCTTTGTGACATAGTTAAAGAAATCAATGAGATTAGTCTGACATGATTTGCCTTCAGTAAAGCCATGATGATTTGGGTCCAATAAGTTATTGTTTTTTAGGTACTGATTTATCCTCTGTTTGAGTAGTGTCTCCATCATTTTAACTATAACTGATGTTTTTTGTTGTTCAAAAAACCTAAATAATAATTAAAAAAAGATTTGGTTTTTAACAAACCATGGTTAACAATGCCCGGGGTATACCATCTGCATGTGAATCTAAGTCAATTACCTTTGCAAAAGATTTGATATAAAATGGTGTCATTGCAGGATCACACATTTAAAAGGAAATAAAAGGAAAGCAACAGCCAGCCTTAACAAGGATGCCATTCAATTCCTAAGAATCAATTTTCCTGAATTTTGGTGAAGCTGCCTTCCTCCAGAAACTGAGCAACAAAGCCCAAATCCAGGGTAAGTATCAAAGACAAGCACTTAGAAACGGGATATTGTATTAGATATTAGTAATTATCCAGTCAAACACAGAGATTGATTGATTTGATTTGATTTGATTTATATTCTGTCTCTCTCCAAAGACTCGGGGCAGCTTACAACATATAAAAGGACAGTAAAAACATCCTAAATCCAAATTTAATTTAAACTAACTAATCTAAAATTCCTATTCATTAAAAACCGATCACTGGAGGTTTTTAAGCAGATGTTGGATAACCATCTGTCTGAAGTAGTGTAGGGTTTCCTGCCTAAGCAGGGGGTTGAACTAGAAGACCTCCAAGGTCCCTTCCAACTCTTTTATTGTTGTTGTTGTTGTTGTTGTTGTTGTTGTTGTTATTATTATTATTATTATTAGTAGTAGTAGTAGTAGTAGTAGTAGTAATAGTAGTAGTAGTAGTATCGTTCAAACAGTCAAACATACATTCCATTCATCAGCCGGGGGCTAATGTCTAATTGTCCCAGGCCTGTTGGCACAGGTGGGTCTTTAGGCTCTTATGGAAGGCGGTGAGCGTGGGAAAAGTATGAATCTCTGGGGGGAGCTGATTCCGGACAGTCGGGGCCCCGACAGAGAAGACTCTTTCCATAGGCCCCACCAGGTGACATTGTCTAGTTGACGGGACCTGCAGAAGGCCGACTCTGTGGGACCTAATCAGTTGCTGGGACTCATGTGGCAGAAGGCGTTCCCACAAGTAATCTGGTCCAATGCCATGTAGGGTTTGATAGGTCATAACCAACACTTTGAATTGTATTCGGAAGCCAATCCAAAGGCAGGTTGCGGAGTGCTGGAGAGACATGGGCGTACCTGGGAAGGCCCATGACTGCTCGCGCGGCTGCATTCTGCATGATCTGTAGTTTCCGAACACTCTTCAAAGGTAGCCCCATGTAGAGAGCGTTGCAACCCGGTTTCATAAGGGAGGGGCTCCATTTCCTTGATCATTCTTGTGGCCCTTTTTTGCACCTTTTCCAGTTTCATTCTATCCTTCTTGAGGTGCAGAGACCAGAACTGTACAAGTGATATTGCAATAGGACAGAAGGGAAAGAGACGTACATGATCAAAACATTTAAATATGTTAAAGGTTTAAATAAGGTTCAGGAGGGAGGTGTTTTTAATAGGAAAGGGAACACAAGAACAAGGGGGCACAATTTGAGGTTAGTTGGGGGAAAGATCAGAAACAACATGAGAAGAAAAATATTTTACTGAAAGAGTAGTAGATGCTTGGAATAAACTTCCAGCAGATGTGGTTGGTAAATCCACAGTGACTGAATTGAAAAATGCCTGGTGTAAACATATATCCATCCTAAGATAAAATACAGTATAAGTATAAGGGCAGGCTAGATGGACCACGAGGTCTTTTTCTGCCGTCAGTCTTCTATGTTTCTATGTTTCATCAATATTGTCACTTCCTGCAGGTAAAAAAACCATGGTAGCAGCAGGAATTAACCCTAATGTGGAGAGACACAAGCAATGGAAGGACCAACTCCCGAACCCGCCTTTGTCGATGTGGATAAAGGATTAAAATAAAATAAAATAAATAAATAAATAAAAGGTGGCCTCCAAGCCCTCTGGACCTATGAACCGACCCATGGACTTGGCGCCAGAAAGCACAGGTCAAGTGGCCACCTTATCAGGATGAAAGCACTAAACAGGATTCCTCTTCACACCAAGATGCTTCCAGCAATGGAGATGTTTTGAGAGCACATTGGTTACAGTTCTGCCTGCAGAACTACTTGAATTCTTCAATTTGTCCTTCTGATTTATTGCTACTCTCTCTCTCTCTCTCTCTCTCTCTCTTTCTTTTTCTCTTCCAGGTTTTCATGAGAGAGGAACTATGACGGTTCTATTACATCAAGTAGCACAAAATTTTCTTTAGATACTACATCTCAAGCTTTCCCTAGAGTAGTGTTTCCCAACCTTGGCAACTTGGAGAGATCTGGACTTCAACTCCCAGAATTCCCCAGCCAGCGAATGCTGGCTGGGGAATTCTGGGAGTTGAAGTCCAGATCTCTTCAAGTTGCCAAGGTTGGGAAACACTGCCCTAGAGTAATCTGTACTTAGCAACGTTGGCTGCATTTGAATCCAATGTGTACAGCTTTATCCAGGCTTCTTAGCATTTGAGTAGGGCCTGGGGGGTGTCATCCTTCCCCCAAAGAGGGCAAAGGATGCGTGGGGCGCAAACGCAAATAATGTTGGTGGGTTCATGTCGATTTAGTATTTATGAGATTACATTAATTAGATCCAGCTAGTATGCTTATTCTCTTTCTATCTTTCATAGAATTAAAGACTGGTAGCAATAATAGAAAACTCTCTTTAGGCCACTTTCAAAGTTTTACAGCTTCAGGTTATGTGCCTACGATTTAAATCATTATTTCCAATGAAACCATAAAGATTTCAGTTGTCATTTCAAGTGAAACCATAAATATTTCAGTTGTCATTTCAAGTGAAAATATAAAGATTTCAGTCGTTATTTCACATGAAAACATAAAGATTTCATTTATTATTTCAAATGAAAACACAAAGATTTCCATTGTCATTTCAAGGCGAATGATACTGCAAAATCTCCATTTCCTCCCGATCAGCTGGGACTTGGGAGGCAGATAGTTGGGGGCACAGCCAGTCAGAGGTGGTATTTACCGGTTCTCTAAACTACTCAAAATTTCGGCTACTGGTTCTCCAGAATTGGTCAGAACCTGCTGAATCCCACAGATCTGTTTTATTTCTTGGGCATCATTTAGAAAAAAAATCAAAGGGCCAGCAGAAATTTGCACACTTGACAATTGTAGCTCGGCTTCCATCCTGCCTATTAGTCATTTTATTGCCTCTGCAATAAAATGAGAGCTTGACCACATTCAAGGATAAGGGATGAGAGCTTGACCACATTCAAGGATAAGGTCTTTTCAGCTCATGAGGAAAGTTGGACGATGCACTTAATTTGATTTGCTGGATTAGGCCATTTTTATATCTTAGCATAATTGTGCAAAAAAAGTGGGGGGCATGTAGACCATAATCCACTGACACATGTACATGTACACATACTTTGTTGATCAATCCATGCAGCTAGGTGGCTTCTAGATTCAGAGGATCTGTAGAGATCTTTGCTTTGGTGCCATCTATTCCCTCCTGAATAAGGTCCTATCAAGAGCTGCAAAGATATTTGGTTTGTAAAATTCTGAAGGTAATTCTAGAATACTCTGAACTGACATTGTGGCACTTTCCATTACTCCCAAAAGAACAGATCTCCTTTGTTTATTTTATGGTTAAAAGATGGAATGCCTGAACAGAGATTTGCAGAAGCTCTAGCAATGATTGGATGTCTCTCATTGAAGAGAAGAAAGACAAAAGAAATGAACAAATCTTCAGCATTAAATGTATTGGCAGGAAAATGTTAATACCACTTAATAAGGCCTTGGCAAGGCCACACTTGGACCACTGCATTCAGTTTTGGTCACCACGATGTAAAAAAGATGCTGAGACTCTAGAAAGAGTGCAGAGAAGAGCAACAAAGATGATTAGGGGATTGGAGGCTAAAACATACAAAGAACAGTTGCAGGAACTGGATATGTTTAATTTAATGAAAAAAAGGACTAGGGGTGATATGAGAGCAGTGTTCTAACATCTCAGGGGTTTCCACAGAGAAGGTGGAATCAAACTATTCTCACCTGAGGGTAAGACAAGAAACAATGGGTGGAAACTAACCAAAGAGAGAAGCAACTTAGAACTAAGAAGAAATTTCCTGACAGTTAGAACAATCAGTGGAACAGCTTGCATAATAATAATAATAATAATAATAATAATAATAATAATAATAATAATAATAATAATAATAATAATTTATTAGATTTGTATGCCTCCTCTCTCCATGCTCCAACACTGGAAGTTTTAAGGAAGATATTGGATAACCATTTGTCTGAAATGGTGTAGGGTTTCCTGCCTAAGCAGGAGGTTGGACTAGAAGATCTCCAAAGTCCCTTCCAACTCTCATATTATATTAAAGTCTTTGTAATCCTGCAAATAAATCTAACTAAGATGATAGATAGCATCCTATGGGCACTCCTTCTATTTTGGGAAATGGATATTTTGCCATTGGCCTCACCCACCTTAATAGCCTTTTTGTGAGTGCAACCACAAGCTCTCAAGCATCCAGAGATGCCCTTGGACCAATGATACACAATTTGTTTGTGAAACAATCTGGCCAGCAAAAGAAATTTTATGACAGTTCAAGATTGATCGGAACATAAATCAGAAGGAGTCCAAGGTCCACCTGATCCTTGGTTAACCTGGTTTATATCTAGATGTCGGCTAAGATGTTGGGAACAAGAAGAGAAAAATTGGGTAATGCTTTTTAGAACTATTCAATACGTACTTTGTTTTAACTAACTTACATGGCTAAAGATGAATTCACATCTGCCCATTTACAGTAGGGCGATATAATTTTTTAGAAACAAAATTATGAAAACCAGACCTAAGTGAAATGCAATGCTGAGAACCTGATGCACAACGCTTTGGTCGCATTGATGGATGATCTCTGGCGGGCCCGGGACAGGGGTTTATCCTCTGTCCTGGTGCTCCTTGACCTCTCAGCGGCTTTCGATACCATCGACCATGGTATCCTTCTGCACCGGCTGGAGGGGTTGGGGGTGGGAGGCACTGTTCTCCAGTGGTTCTCCTCCTACCTCTCTGGCCGGTCGCAGTCGATATTAGTGGGGGGTCAGAGGTCGGCACCTAGGTCTCTCCCTTGTGGGGTGCCTCAGGGGTCGGTCCTCTCCCCCCTGCTATTTAACATCTACATGAAACCGCTGGGCGAGATCATCCAAGGACATGGGGTGAGGTATCATCAATATGCTGATGATACCCAGCTCTACATCTCCACCCCATGCCCAGTCAACGAAGCGGTGGAAGTGATGTGCCGGTGCCTGGAGGCTGTTGGGGCCTGGATGGGTGTCAACAGACTCAAACTCAACCCGGATAAGACGGAGTGGCTGTGGGTTTTGCCTCCCAAGGACAATCCCACCTGTCCGTCCATTACCCTGGGGGGGGGGGAATTATTGACCCCCTCAGAGAGGATCCGCAACTTGGGCATCCTCCTCGATCCACAGCTCACATTAGAAAACTATCTCTCAGCTGTGGCGAGGGGGGCGTTTGCCCAGGTTCGCCTGATGTATCAGTTGTGGCCCTATCTGGACCGGGACTCATTGACCACAGTCACTCACGCCCTCATCACCTCGAGGTTCGACTACTGTAATGCTCTCTACATGGGGCTACCTCTGAAAAGTGTTTGGAAACTTCAGATCGTGCAGAATGCAGCTGCGAGAGAGTCGTGGGCTTACCTAGGTATGCCCATATTTCACCATCACTCCGCAGTCTGCATTGGCTGCCGATCAGTTTCCAGTCACAATTCAAAGTGTTGGTTATGACCTTTAAAGCCCTTCATGGCATTGGACCACAATATCTCCGAGACCGCTTCCTGCCGCACGAATCCCAGCGACCGATTAGTTCCCACAGAGTGGGCCTTCTCCGGGTCCCGTCAACTAAACAATGTCGGTTGGCGGGCCCCAGGGGAAGAGCCTTCTCTGTGGCGGCACCGGCCCTCTGGAACCAGCTCCCCCCGGAGATTAGGACTGCCCCTACTCTCCCTGCCTTCCGTAAACTCCTTAAAACCCACCTTTGCCGTCAGGCATGGGGGAACTGAAACATCTCCCCCTGGGCATGTTTAATTTATGCATGGTATGCTTGTATGCGTGTCTGTTAGTATATGGGGTTTTAAAATCTTAAATATTTTAAATTTGGTCGGATTATTTATGATTTGTTCCACGTGTTGTGAGCCGCCCCGAGTCTTCGGAGAGGGGCGGCATACAAATCCAAATAATAAATAAATAAATAAATAAATTGCTGTTGTGTATAGAGATTCTTAATCATCCAGATCACGGTTGCCCCTTTTTTAAAAAAAAAATATAATTTGTATTGATTTTTATAAAATGGTTACATAAAACAAACATGTAACAGTGCACAGTGCGTGTGCCCATCACCTAACAGACAAAAACACCCCCCTTCACCACCACCACCCATTACAAGGGTTTCAAAATTTTTCTGGTTTGTTTATGTGTATTTCCTTGGCTCTACCTTGCATTAGATATTACTAAGAGTGATTGCAGTTTATTTTTCACATTTACATCACAGATTCTACTCAACATATAATCTTTCACCTTATTCCATCGTACCATCAGCTTCTCCAATTTGTTTTCATCAAAATTGTTTAATCTTATTTCCATAATTTCAAAATGTATGTGATCCACCATGTACCAGTACCAATTCTGTAATGTCCATTTTGTAGAGTCTTTCCAACCCAATACCACTACTGCTTGAGCACTTTCCAATGCTGCAGTTTTTATTTCCTTGAATTCTCCTAATTTTCTTTGTTTAATTAAAATCGCTATTTCTTTTGTAATTATCCAGTTGATATTTAACATTTTATTAATTTCATTCTGTACTTCCTTCCAAAATGTCTGAATTTCTACACACTCCCAGAACATATGCATAAAGATTCCCTTCTTTTGGCAACCATGCCAACAATTACCCTTCTCTTTCCCTTGGAAGTGTGCAAGTTGTGCCGGTGTGTAATTCCATTTGTGTAAGATTTTCCTTCTCATCTCTTTAACTCTTGTATTTTTAATCTTATATATATTTTCTACTATTTCTTTCATTTCACTTTCATCTATTTGTAATTCATTTTGCCAGCATCTTGTCAAACTTTTTGTTACTTCCTCTTCCACCTGCAATAACATTCTATATATGTTACTGGCTTGGGCTTTTGTCTCATTGTTCTTTTCTTTTATTATTTTTTCTAAACAATTTTCTTCTCGTAAGAAAGCTTCTTTATTCTCACTTTTATTTAAGTATTTACTTATTACATTAATCTGCAGCCATTTCTGTTGACCAAGCCACCATTCTGTTCTGTCTGGGTTTTCCCAGACCTCCACACCCACTGAAAAAACAGCCAGACACTCTGGTAAAATCCAACAGTATTTTATAGCAGGAAAAAATAAGCACAAAGGAAAACCTGTCTTCACAGCAGACAGGCTATAATACGTTACAACAGGGTCCTGATGTCCAGTCAATTCCACAAGCTTCTTGCTGGCACCCCCCCCCCCCAAGGTTTCAATAGTCCAAGGCACAAACCAGGATTGTAGCCACCAAAGTTCACAGACAGGTCTCACGAATCTCCAAGATAAAACTCCACAAGCCAGGAAGGGTGGGGCCGCCTTTTATCCTTTCCCAAGAGCACCACACCCAAACCCAGCTGTGACCTCTAATGCTGGAAATACCTAGCCAATTGAGTTCGTCTCTGATTAGCTCTCCTTTGTCGCATATCTATGATGTCGTGAGCATCTTCCCCCAGGGAATCCAGGCTGCTTGCTGGGGAGAGCTCCCCCTGGTGGAACTCTGGCTGTCCTTCTTCTTCAGCCTGGGATTCCTCTTCATCGTCGGTCTGCACCTCCTGGTCCTCAGCCTCTCCCTCTGAGCTGGAAGCCGACAGCAAGTCAGCCATTCCCGGAGGGGTCCCAGGCTGAACCACAACACATTCCAACCGAGTTCTGCTAACTATTCCGTCCTTCTCATATAATTGTTCAATTCTCATTATCCCTTTGCTATTTAATACTTTTATAATTCTGCTTAAGTTAACATCGTAACCTGTATTCAATACGTGTAACGTTGATAATTTGGAATTTCTGGTTCCACATTTTCCCTGCCATTTGGACCATATTTCTAAGCATGCTTTCAGAGGGTCGGTTAAATTACTGATTTCTATTCTACTCCAATTTTTAAATAATAGCTCTTTATTATTTATATTATTAATTTCCTTTTCCAATTTCGCCCACTTCTTTTTCCCCCATAACTGTAATTCCATTAATCTTTTTATTTGAAATGCTTCTCTATATAGTACTAAGCACGGG
The DNA here is from genome assembly GCF_031021105.1 of Erythrolamprus reginae. Lineage (NCBI taxonomy): Eukaryota > Metazoa > Chordata > Lepidosauria > Squamata > Dipsadidae > Erythrolamprus > Erythrolamprus reginae. The sequence continues at coordinate 224,151 of NW_027248485.1, read as the reverse complement.
CTCCCCCACCCACCCCTTTCTCGTGGGCAAACTGCCATTTTTTTCTTATTCTAGGCCTTTTGTTTCCTTCAATCCAAAAATTTAGTTTACTATCCCATTTTCTCAGTTTTGCCCCAGGGAAGGTGCCTGGTAAAACCTGAAATAAGTACATCATTTTTGGTATTATCATCATTTTAAGGGCTCTGATCTTAGCTATTCTCCCCAACCTTTTCCCCCTCCAATGTTTTATCTGCTTCTGAATTCTCTTCCAAATTAAATTATAATTGGCTGTCGCGATTTTAATCGGATTCTTAAACAACCAAATTCCTAAATATTTCATTTTTTACATCCTAGTTTCAATCCTGATACTTTTTGTATCTCAATTTGCTCTTTAGGGCCTATATTTAAGCAAATTATCTCCGATTTCTCTATATTAACCATAAGTCCCGATTGGTCTTTAAATTCCTGGAGCAAGATCTTTATTCTTTTCATCATTTCAATTGGGGTTTCAGACATCACTATAGCATCATCTGCAAAGAGATTTAATTTCAATTCAAGTTTTCCTAGTTGATAACCTCTCCATTCCTTATCATTTCTAATTTTATTTGCTAAAACCTCAATTGCCAATGCGAATAACATTCGCAGATCATGGTTGCCCCTAAAGTTTTTTTTCCAAAAGGCAAAAATCTGTTAAGTGCCAAAAATATTTATTAAAAACCTTGACAAAAGAAAAAAAAGGGGGGGACGACTGTAACTGACATAATTCTTTATTTCTTTTTTTAAAATAGTTTTTATTTGAATTCTTTAAAAACATAACAACCAAAAACAAAGAAACATACATTTACAAAATACAAAAAACAAAAAACAAAAACAAAGACAACCTTTGGTACAGTTCAAGGCATACAGTATCATTATGAATTATTATGTAACAATATTTTTTTATTTTCCTACATCCTCTTGACTTTATATACCCCTCTTCCCCCTTCCCCATTTCACCATTTGAAACTGAATAAACTATTTTTCCATAAGAAAAAACAAAAACAACCTTTTCTATAGTTCAAGGCATACAGTATCATTATGAATTATTATGTAACAATATTTTTTATTTTCCTACATCCTCTTGACTTTATGTACCCTACTTCCCCCTTACCCATTTTACCATTTGAAACTGAATAAACTATTTTTCCAAAAGAAAAAACAAAAACAACCTTTTCTATAGTTCAAGGCATACAGTATCATTATGAATTATTATGTAACAATATTTTTTATTTTCCTACATCCTCTTGACTTTATGTACCCTACTTCCCCCTTACCCATTTTACCATTTGAAACTGAATAAACTATTTTTCCATAAGAAAAAACAAAAACAACCTTTTCTATAGTTCAAGGCATACAGTATCATTATGAATTATTATGTAACAATATTTTTTATTTTCCTACATCCTCTTGACTTTATGTATCCCCCTTCCCCATTTCACCATTTGAAACTGAATAAACTATTTTTCCAAAAGAAAAAACAAAAACAAACAAGAAAAAGAGAACAACAACAGATTAGATTATGTGTATCATTTTAAAGGTAGAATTATCTCCAAACTTCTCCATTTTGTATGTATTGTCAAAGACACCCTCTTAGATCATTCTGGCAGGAAGGATTTTTCCAGAACATTCACCAAAACCAATCCGGTGACCTTTTCCCTGACAGTACCCTGAAAGAAAAGGAAAAAAATCATATTAGCAATCGTTAACCATTTTTAAAAAAATGTCCTTGTCTGGTATTCTCCGTGACATTCTCTCCTTTACATGCATTTCCCTTCCTTCCACCTCAATTCTGACTTGTGGTTTTTTCTTTGGGGGGGGGGGTATTCCTCCATCTGAAAGATGATTGATATTATTATTATATTGGTAAAAGTTCTGAATTAGCCGCCCAGTGTCTCTTGGGATTTGGGTAGCATACAAATTTGAATAAATAAAATAAAAATAAACTAAATTTCCTCAAATTGCTTTTAGAATAGAATAACATAGAATATAAATCTGAATAGAATAGAATAGAACAGAACAGAATAGAATCCTGAACAGAACAGAACAGAATTCTTTATTGGCCAAGTGTGATTGGACACACAAGGAATTTGCTACTACTACTAATAATAATTAAATAATATAAATATTAATATAAATCATAAAGATACAAGCAACAAGTTACATTCATACAGTCAGAGGTGGGAGGGTGATCGGAACAATGAGAAAATTAATAGCAGTGCAGACTTACTAAATAGTTTGACAGTGTTTAGGGAATTATTTGTTTAACAGAGTGATGACATTTGGGGAAAAAACTGTTCTTGTTTCTAGTTGTCTTGGTGTGCAGTGCTCTATCTGTAGCATCATTTTGAGGGTAGGAGTTTTAACAATTTATGTCCAGGATGTGACATAAATATTTTCACGGCCCTGTTTTTGACTCATGCGGTATACAGGCCCTCAATGGAAGGCAGGTTGGCAGTAACTGTGTTTTCTGCAGCTGATCTGCCTTGAGTAGAGTATATTATGCTTTGGCTACACAACAATAATCAAAAGGAGTTTGTACCTATTGGGAATCAGGTGACTTAGCAATGAACAGCTAAGCTTGTTTCACCAGCGAACAAGATCAATGAAGCATAAGCATGTGGAACAAATCAAACACCTTTTCCCCCCATTCCCTGCAACTATATTATCTATTTGAGTGAGAAGAAAAATGGCAATCCGGCTCAGCCTTTGACTCACTATGTCAGCAGTGCCTGTGAGAGAGAACAGACCCACCCCAAGCTGCACCCGGAATCAATATTTCCAGAGCACAAAATCAGGTACAGTGGTACCTCGGTTCTCGACCACAATCCGTTCCAGAAGTGTGGTTGAGAACCGATTTGGTCGAGAACCGAATTAATTTATCCCATAGGAAATAATGGAAATGGATTTAATTGGTTCCCAGCCCATTGACTTGTTGGGAACCAATTAAATCTACAGTATTTCCTCTATTTCCTATCGGATAAAGATCTGAGGGGACGGGGTGAGAGGGAAGGGGAGTCGGAATCCCGACACGCCCCTCCTGGCCGCCCCCTTAACAGCCTCCCAGTCTCTACCTTGTAACTGCTCCAAGCTGCAGGAGGGGTAGGGCTGGTTGCAATACCGGAAGCTTCAGGGGGCTCCTTTCCTCAGCGGTTCATTACCTCCAGGCAGCTGCCTCAACCTTTTCTTTCCCAGCGGCGGCTCTGGCGGCTTCCCTTCAACACGTGACGTTCCTGACGCTGCTGCTGCTCCTCGAAGGGAAGCCGCCGGAGCCGCCACTGCTGCCGGGAAAGAAAAGGTTGAGGCAGCTGCCTGGAGGTAATGAACCGCTGAGGAAAGGAGCCCCCTGAAGCTGCCGGTATTGCAGCCAGCCCTACCCTTCCTGCAGCTTGGAGCAGTTACAAGGTAGAGACTGGGCGGCTGGAGGAGCAGCAGCAGCGCCGGGAACATTGCACAGTTCAGTTGGTTGCCTCCAAGCAGCTGCACGAACTTTTTCTTTCCTGGCGGCGGCGGCGGCAGCTTCCCTTCATCACGTGACGTTCCCGGCCACCAGGAAAGAAAAAATTTGTGCAGCTGCTTGGAGGCAACCAACTGAACCGCTGAGGAAAGTAGCCCCCTGAAGCTGCTGGTATTGCAACCAGCCCTACCCTTCCTGCAGCTTGGAGCAGTTACAAGGTAGAGACTGGGAGGCTGTTAAGGGGGTGGCCAGGAGGGGCGTGTCAGGATTCCGGCACCCATTCCCTCTCACCTCGTCCCCTCTTACATTTTGTATAGTAAACAAAATTTTCTGTTCAGTATCCGAATTTTTGTTTGGATACTGAAGCAAATTTTTGCAGAAAATTTTGTTCGGTATCCGAAATGTACGAAAACCAAAGCGTTCGAGAACTGAGGTATCACTGTATTTGTTTTCACCCCATTCGGACCGGTTTAGGCAAACCGATAGTAATGACCTGCGGATGGGCTGGTCCACCCCATCCCCAGTGCTATACTGTCCTATTTAGGCACATGTTCAAGCCACTCATATGAGCATAGCTCATTTGTGCTTACACTGAAGTGGCGCATGTGAGCAAAATCAGCACATGTGCGCACTCATATTTGTGAATCGGTAGCGAAAGTAAGTTAATACCACCCCTCGACAAAATGTATGAATATTTATTTACAGAGTCAACCGTCAGCCCAATGAGACCTTGGACAGCGAACAACATAAAAAGTACTTGTTAATGACTACTTCACCTTCAACCGCAACAACACACAAGCACGAAATTGATTTAAACTAAATGTCAACAGCTCCAAACATGACTGCAAAAACTACAACTTCAGCAACAGAGTAATCAATGCCTGGAATGCACTACCTGATTCTGTGGTTTCTACTCCTAACCCCAAAACCTTTAACCTTAGACTATGTACAATTGACCTCTCCCCCTTTCTAAGAGGTCTGTAAGGGGCGTGCATAAGTGCACCACTGTGCCTACCGTCCATGTCTTATTGTCTTCTTTTGTTACTTTTTATCATTACTTATCTAATGTTTTATTTGTACAAACTATCACCCTATAATTGTTTGACAAAATAAATAAAATAAAAATAAATAAATAAAAACACGAATAAAAGCAAATTTAGGTGTTCCAGGATAATGTTGCAAGATCGGATCTGAGTCCGTTTTTCTGAGCTTCTGGACTTATGCTGGAGCCCATCCTCAGGAAATTTCTCTGTGTTAGAATAATTGTGGGAGCTTCATCATTGGAGGCTTTCAAGAAGAGATAGGCGTGCCATTAGTCAGAAATGGTGTAGGGCCATGATAGCGAACCGATGGGATGCGTGCCAGAGGTGGCAGGCAGAGCCCTCTGTGTGGACATGCGTGTTGTTGCTAGCTGGTGTTTTGGTTTCCAACGTGCACATGTGTGCCAGCCAGCTGGTCTTTGAAGGTACTGGAGCACTGGAAAACATCTTGAAAACAGCCAAAAACCATGCTGGTTTTGGGGCTGTTTCTGGGTCATTTTCAGTGATCTAAAAACATCCCAAAAAGAGCCTGAAAGGGGCCCAAAACAAGGCATGTTTGGACTGTTTTCCATGCCAAAAATGGCCCCGAAAATGGTCTGAAAACAGCTCCAAAAATAGCCTGAAAAAGGGCCCCAAAACAGCCTGAAAATGGCCCGAAAAACAGCCAAAAAACAGGCATGTGTGTGTCAGCCAGCTGGTCTTTGGTTTTCTGGTGCTCAGGCGCATGCACATGTGCCCTGTATCCAATCCATATCCAGGTTGAAGCCCCTGTTAAAATCTCAATTCCCCAAATATTTCAAGGACACGCTCCAGAATTCCCATGAATTAACATCCTGCCACCAATATTAATGAATAAACAATTCCTATGATTTCATATCAGCTTGTGTCTTCCCGTCCAGATGTTTCTTCTCTTCCAGGCCTTCTTCAAATCCGGCCTAGGCTAGAGATGCACCGCTGTTTTCACCGCCTACATTGCCATCTGCTTACCTGTCATAATGACCTCATCCCCATCCTGCAGAAATGTTCGGGACTGACCATGCCCAAGATCGATACTTTTTGTACCATTCCAGGACAGCTCCAACATGGACCCAAAATTCTCAGGTTCCTTCAAAAGCAGAAATCCAAAGAAGAAAAGTCAGCAGCGATGGACTATGTAAACTATTGCCCTGGCCTCTGTTATCCAGAAATTAAGACCACTGTGAGATTTGAAGAAAGAAACTTCACCTTCACCATAAGTTAATTTTATTATCTGGAAGGGGAGAGAGCTGAGGGAACTGTTGGCATTGTTATTTTTAGCTAAATAAAATCTCAGAATCATGATAGAATAAATGCTACCAAGGAGAATCCTAATTAAGGTACAGTAGAACCTCGACATACGAGCTGCTCTATATACGAGCATTTCGAGATGCGAGCTAGGAGGGGAGAGATATTTTTATTCTACTTACGAGCCCAAATTTGGGGTATGACCGTTTGTTCCGCTGCCGCCAGGCTCCGCCCAGCTGTCATTTTGTAGAGAAGCAAGAAGCGGAGGAAGAGCTGGATGCTGACGGCGGCGGAGGAAGGTGAATGCGGCTTGGAAGCTGGGAGGGGGCGGAATATGGGAGGAGAGAGGCAGCCTCCACGCTTTCCTTTCGGAGGAAGAGCTAAGTGGCCAAAGACGTTCCGCCCCCTCCCAGCTTCCAAGCCGCATTCGCCTTCCTCCGCCGCCGCCAGCCGGAGCGAGCTGCTGGGCTGCGCGTGGCGGGAGAAGCCCGGACAACGCTGGAGCGCTGGGCAGCACTACCGCCGCCGCGGGGAGAGACGGGCATGTGGGCTGGCGGCATTGGGCTTGGTGGAAAGTCTGGGGGCAGCTCCAGCGACTCCCCTCCCGTGGCTGCTCGGTGGAAGGGAGAGGGCGCGAGGAGGAGGGGCGAAAGCCGACGCAAGGAGAAAGCGGAGGGGTGGGGGTGGCGGGGAGGCATAAGAAGAGAGGAACCCCCCTCCCCGCACTCACATTCTCTGACTAGCTAGAGGCGCACGCGCGCGCACGTGTGTCGGTGTGATTGCGACTCCCCTCCCGTGGCTGCTGTTGAAGCGGCAGCGGCGTCCGCCTCCGGCGCACGGCTCTCTCTCCATTCTTCTCTTTCCTCCTCTCGGGCTCCGAATGCGGTGGGCGGCGGGAAGAGGAAACGAGGCAGTCCCGGATCGCTTGCTTCCCCAGCCAGCAAGCAGCCACGGGAGGGGAGTCGCAATCACACCGAAACACGCGCGCAACTCCCCTCCCGTGGCTGCTGTTGAGGCGGCAGCGGCGGCGGCGGGCGGCGAGAAGAGGAAACGAGGCAGTCCCGGATCGCTTGCTTCCCCAGCCAGCAAGCAGCCACGGGAGGGGAGTCGCAATCACACCGACACACGCGCGCGACTCCCCTCCCGTGGCTGCTGTTGAGGCGGCAGCGGCGGCGGGCGGCGGGAAGAGGAAATGAGGCAGTCCCGGATCGCTTGCTTCCCCGGCCAGCAAGCAGCCACGGGAGGGGAGTCGCAATCACACCGACACACGCGCGCGACTCCCCTCCCGTGGCTGCTGTTGAGGCGGCAGCGGCGGCGGGCGGCGGGAAGAGGAAACGAGGCAGTCCCGGATCGCTTGCTTCTCTGGCCAGCAAGCAGCCACGGGAGGGGAGTCGCAATCACATCGACACACGCGCGCAACTCCCCTCTCGTGGCTGCTGTTGAGGCGGCGGCGGCGGCGGGCGGCGGGAAGAGGAAACGAGGCAGTCCCCATTCTTCTCTTTCCTCCTCTCGGGCTCCGAATGCGGTGGGCGGCGGGAAGAGGAAACGAGGCAGTCCCGGATCGCTTGCTTCCCCAGCCAGCAAGCAGCCACGGGAGGGGGTCGCAATCACACCGAAACACGCGCGCAACTCCCCTCCCGTGGCTGCTGTTGAGGCGGCAGCGGCGGCGGCGGGCGGCGAGAAGAGGAAACGAGGCAGTCCCGGATCGCTTGCTTCCCCAGCCAGCAAGCAGCCACGGGAGGGGAGTCGCAATCACACCGACACACGCGCGCGACTCCCCTCCCGTGGCTGCTGTTGAGGCGGCAGCGGCGGCGGGCGGCGGGAAGAGGAAACGAGGCAGTCCCGGATCGCTTGCTTCCCCGGCCAGCAAGCAGCCACGGGAGGGGAGTCGCAATCACACCGACACACGCGCGCGACTCCCCTCCCATGGCTGCTGTTGAGGCGGCAGCGGCGGCGGGCGGCGGGAAGAGGAAACGAGGCAGTCCCGGATCGCTTGCTTCTCTGGCCAGCAAGCAGCCACGGGAGGGGAGTCGCAATCACATCGACACACGCGCGCAACTCCCCTCTCGTGGCTGCTGTTGAGGCGGCGGCGGCGGCGGGCGGCGGGAAGAGGAAACGAGGCAGTCCCGGATCGCTTGCTTCCCCGGCCAGCAAGCAGCCACGGGAGGGGAGTCGGAATCACATCGACACACGCGCGCGACTCCCCTCCCGTGGCTGCTGTTGAGGCGGCAGCGGCGGCGGGCGACGGGAAGAGGAAATGAGGCAGTCCCGGATCGCTTGCTTCCCCAGCCAGCAAGCAGCCACGGGAGGGGAGTCGCAATCACACCGACACACGCGCGCGACTCCCCTCCCGTGGCTGCTGTTGAGGCGGCAGCGGTGGTGGGCGGCGGGAAGAGGAAACGAGGCAGTCCCGGATCGCTTGCTTCCCTGGCCAGCAAGCAGCCACGGGAGGGGAGTCGCAATCACACCGACACACGCGCACGACTCCCCTCCCGTGGCTGCTGTTGAGGCAGCAGCGGCGGCGGGCAGCAGGAAGAGGAAACGAGGCAGTCCCGGATCGCTTGCTTCCCCGGCCAGCAAGCAGCCACGGGAGGGGAGTCGCAATCACACCGACACACGCGCGCGACTCCCCTCCCGTGGCTGCTGTTGAGGCAGCAGCGGCGGCGGGCGGCGGGAAGAGGAAACGAGGCAGTCCCGGATCGCTTGCTTCCCTGGCCAGCAAGCAGCCACGGGAGGGGAGTCGCAATCACACCGACACACGCGCGCGACTCCCCTCCCGTGGCTGCTGTTGAGGTTTCAGCTCCCCAATCCTCCACGTTACTTCGCTCCTGTCCTGGCTAAATCGTGTGGCAGCAAACATGCTTTGGGGGTTTGGCTGGGGGGGAGGGAGTTAGGAAGGTGCTACTTCTCCCCCCCAGCCAAACCCCCAAAGCATGTTTGCTCCCACGGGGAAGGGAAAAGGCGGCGGCTTAAGCCCTTCCTTGTGCTTCGGAAGCCGCTGATGCGCCCCTCTGACGGCGTTCGGCGGCTTCCGAAGCACAGGGAAGGGCATTGAAAATGCGCGATGCTTTTCCGGGCAGCCGGCTTGCTGGCCGGAGGAGCGAGTGATCTGGGAATCCAGGAGGGGGAGAGAAAGAGAAAGAAAGAGGGGGGAGAGAGAGAAAGAGAGGGATAGAAAGAGAGAGAGAGAGAGAGATGCTCAGTGAGCCTTTCTTTGAAGTTGCCTTTCTTTCTTTCTTTCTTTCTTTCCTTTCTTTCTTGCTCTTTTTCTTTCTCTCTTTTACCTTCCCTTCCTCTATTTCTTCTTTTCTTTCTCCTTCCCACCTTCTTCCCTCCCTCCCTCCCTTCACTCATTCCTCTCTTACTCTCCCCTTTCATAAGTTTCCTTGCTTCCTTCCTCTGTTCCTGTCCCTTCCCCCTTTCTTTCTTTCTTTCTTTCTTTCTTTCTTTCTTTCTTGCTTGCTTGCTTTCTTTCTGTCTTGCTCTTTTTCTTTCTCTCTTTTACCTTCCCTTCCTCTATTTCTTCTTTTCTTTCTCCTTCCCACCTTCTTTCCTCCCTCCCTCCCTCCCTTCACTCATTCCTCTTACTCTCCCCTTTCATAAGTTTCCTTGCTTCCTTCCTCTGTTCCTGTCCCTTCCCCCTTTCTTTCTTTCTTTCTTTCTTGCTCTTTTTCTTTCTCTCTTTTACCTTCCCTTCCTCTATTTCTTCTTTTCTTTCTCCTTCCCACCCTCTTCCCTCCCTCCCTCCCTTCACTCATTCCTCTCTTACTCTCCCCTTTCATAAGTTTCCTTGCTTCCTTCCTCTGTTCCTGTCCCTTCCCTCTTTCCTTCCTTCCTTCCTTCCCACCTTCCGTCCATTCATTCACCCATTCCTCTCTTGATCGCTTAAAGCTGGTCCCTGGTGCAAAAAGGGTTGGGGGCCTCTGTCCTACAGGATTGGGTGGCAGAAAAGTTGAACATATGTAAATTTAAAAGTTTAAGAAAGTTTACAAGTTAAGTGAAAGAAACTTCATTATTCATTTATATGTACATGTACATTTCTTCATTAAAAACATGTCTTTCTGCATAATTTAGACTAACATTGTGAGTTTTTTGAGGGCTGGAACCAATTAAAATTATTTACATTAATTCCTATGGGGAAAAGTCGTTCGAGATAAGAGCTGCTCGACTTAAGAGCCCAGGTCCGGAACGAATTAAACTCGTATCTCGAGGTACCACTGTATATCTAAATTCTACTTTTCCTGGGTGCCTACCAGTTTTTCTATTTTTCATCCTTTATGTTATCTTCTCCAAGCAGAAAATGAAGAATTAGCAAGGACCCAACCTTGATAAAGCACATAGAAGGATCTTCAGCAATGGCTGTACTTACACATATACTGCAATTGGTGATACTGGAAATGAAGAACTACATGTCCCATGGTGCCATCTTGCTTGATATATAATACTAAGGCCTTCAAGTACGACTATAGTCATAACAAGTAATGACACTTTCTCTCTTTCTCTACCATACTTCGGTGGAGCAGAAAACAACCCAATTCCTTAATTCCTCATGCTGAAAGTTGCGATTCCCAAGTTCTGCTTTGCCCCAATCTGGAGATTATAAAGGATCTATCGAAATGCATTTTGAAATAATTTTTAAACCTGGTTTAAAAACCTGGTTTAGTTCTACGGCTATTGCAGGTTTAAGTTTAATACAAATATTTTGATAACCGTACGATCAGTTCCATACTTACTGGCCCGCTAATAGTTCCAGAGGCCAAAAGATCTCCAGGTTTGAGGTTGCAACCGTTAACAGTGTGGTGAGTTAGCTGCTGTTTCATGGTCCAATACATGTGCTGTGTATCAAGAAAGAAAATGATAGCCATGAAGATGTATGAACATACTGTATATCCGTTTTCCATAGGTTGTATGAGAAATTTAATTTGATTTGATTTAATTGTATTTCTATGCCACCCAACTCCCGAAGGACTCTGGGCATCTTACAACAGGATATAGAAAATACATTTTAAAAAATCATAAAAAATTAAAAAACCATTAAAAATCACATACGTGTATATCATTCAAGCCGGATCTCACAAATTGCAAGATCAACAGCCCCATGCCTTTCAAAAAACCCAGGTCTTCAATGCTTTCCAGAAGGCCAATAGAGTGGAAGCAGTCCAGATCTCAGGGGGCAGTTGGTTCCAAAGAGCTGGGGCAGCCACAGAGAAGGTCCTTCCCCTTGGGCCCACCAGCCGACACTTTTTAGTTGGTGGGACCTGGAGGAGACCAGCTCTGTGAGATCTTATTGGTCACTGAGAACTATGAAGTAGAAGGTGGTCTCGGAGATTGGATTAGATAGAGTCCACGGAGAGGGGCAGCATGCAAGTCCAATTATTATTACAGTGATGCCTCGATTATCGCGAGGGTTACATTCCAAGACCTCTCGCGATAATCGATTTTCCGCAGTATAGTGGTGCGGAAGTAAAAACACCATCTGTGCATGCGCGCCCTTTTTTCCATGGCCGCGCATGCGCAGATGGTGGAGCCGGGGAGCGATGAAAGTGCGAAAGCCGACAAAGATTGCTTTGAATGTCGGCTGCCTCGGCCCCCCCAGCGCATCCGGCGCCCTCGCCGCTACCGCCCGCCCGCCGCTCACCGCTCGCCCACCCGCCTGATCCACCCCTCTCACCGGCTTTCGGACACGGGTCCTCGCTGCTGCCGCGCTGCCGAGCAGATCAGCTGCTGGGCGGCTGAAGAAACCTTCCCTGGGTCTTCCCCGCCGCCCACGCAAAGGGGAAACCCCGATCTTCGGCTCCTCGCTGCTGCCCGCCCGCCGCTCGCCCGCCCGCCGCCCGAGAGCAAGAGGGGGAGAGATAGAGAAAGAGAAAGAAGGAAAGAAAGAGATGAGAGAGGGAGGAAGAGAATGTGAGAGAGGAAGAAGCAAGAGAGAGAAAGAGAGAGAGAAAGAAAGATGAGAAAGGAAGGAAGAGAGTGACGTCATCGGGTGGGAAAAACCGCGGTATACCAAAAAAACCGTGGAGTATTTTTTAATTAATATTTTTTGAAAAACCATGGTATAGCGTTTCACGATAATCAAGATCGCAAAAATCGAGGCATCACTGTATTATTATTATTATTGTTGTTGTTGTTGTTATTATTATTATTATTATTATTATGTAGTAGTAGTAGTAGTAATAATAATAATAATAATAATAATAATAATAATAATAATAATAATAGATTATAATAATTTATAATAAATTAGATTATAATAATTTTTTCTCTTACCTTAAAGTTAGACCTACAAATATTTACTGGCTCGTTCACACCATCTCCTAAAAGAAAGCAAATGTTATTAAGGAAAGCAAAGAAAGTCTGTATCACCCTACATTTTGAACATGATTAAACACTCGCACCAGGGAACTTTAATCTCCTTAAGCGCAAATTAATTATATGTACAGGGTGTTTTGCTTTTCGTAAGTACAGGGCACCCCCTTCGGATGACTTCCATCTGATATTCACATAATGCCTACAATATATTTAAAGGTATGTGGGGATTAACTTGGAAGACAAGAGGAAGGGCCATAGACAACCAGCTTGTACTGATGATGCTCCCTAGTTCAGTAATGAAAATATCTGAAAGAAAACAACCAAGTTCAGAGAGCACCAAGGATGGACGCCTCATTTCAACCCTGCACTATAATATTCTCCTTCATTGAGACTCGATAACCATCGTGCAAAAGGACTCTCTCAATCCAGAGAAGAAGAAGGAGCATGGGAAACGCTCCCTAGTTCTCTAGGAAGTAAAAAGAGGGGAGAAACATTTTCAGTCTTGCAAGATTCTATCATTGTAGCTCTACCATAAAGCTGTAGACCAGTGTTAGTGATGATGGCTTCTGCTACTTTTAATAACACCACAACAGCAGCCAGGTGGCACAGTAGTTAGAGTGCAGCACTGCAGGCTACTTCAGCTAACTGCTAGCTGTAGACCAGCAGTTCAAATCTCACCACCGGCTCAAGGTTGACTCAGCCTTCCATCCTTCCGGGGTGGATAAAATGAGGACCCAGATTGTGAGGGGCAATCTGCTGATTTTGTAAACCGCTTAGAGAGGGCTGTAAAAGGACTATGAAGATGTATATAAATCTAAATGATATTGCTAAAAATGCAGTAACAACAACAACAGAGTTGGAAGGGACCTTGGAGGTCTTCTAGTCCAACCCCCTTCTTAGGCAGGAAGCCATACACCACTTAAGACAAATGCTTATCCCACATCATCTTAAAAACTTCCAGTGTTGTCTGAAAACCTGTCTGAATTACATCAAAGGGCTGGGAATAGGGCAGAGCTAGCTGCCATCAAGAAACTTGACCTCTGAGGTCAAATTAACTGATTGGATAGAGGACAGATCCCTCCACTCTTCTCAATAAGAAAGTACATAGATTCAAGTCATGTTTTCAAGTCACGTGTCATTATCCTGCTCTCATGAATTTGCTCCTTGGGAACTCCCCAAGTTAGAAGCTGACTTGGACCCACAACATACATACCTTTTATAGCAACAGAGAGGTTTATGTCAAAAGTATAAGGCTGGTCATCACAAAGGTAAGGCAGGGGTTTGGGGTCCTTAAATGAATATAAGAAATATCACCCAAAATAATAGGAAACTGGGAAGTTAGACTTTTAATCATTTATGTTTATGCAACACAGAAGTAGAAACCAGCCAAGCACTTCCACCCCTTTATTATTTATATATTATTTATATATATTAATTAGATAAATAGATGGATGGATGGATGGATGGATGGACGGACAGGCAGATATTCATAGATTTTCACAGGTATAGGTATGTAGGTCTTGGCATATTCAGGTCTTTTCCCATGTAAGATTGATAGAATCCTGGCAACATTTCAACGAGGTCCCACTTGTCATCTTCAGGCAAGATGATGAGTGGGACCTTGTCGAAACGTCGCCAGGATTCTATCAACCTTACACTGGAAAAGACCCGATGGTTGCTTTTATCTAGTGCTGATTGTTAGATTCTTAACGTGGGCAACAAATCAACTTAACTAGAACATAATAGGTGGTCCTGAATTTTTGTCTGACAATAAAACAATTATAGATAATTATATTTCTATTGTTTAAAAAGCTTAGAAGAGCACCATGTTAAAGGTTTGTCAGTATTAATTATAATTTAGGATGTCAATATTTCAAGCATAGAATTATATAGCTTTCCATCCAAAGTTAATATTAGAGAAAGAAAAAGAAATGCTACAATTCATATCCAAAGTTTTAATTACATGTTAATAGTTTCACTTAAACTGATTACAGAATATTGAAATCTCCATTGTATTGTGCACATGTACCATATTTTTCAGAGTATAAGACACACCCTTTTCCTCCCTAAAAGAGGCTGCTAATTTGGGTGCATCTAATACTCTGAATGTAGCTTTATTTTTCCAGCTCTAACTAGCTGCTAATGATCTTTCCAGCACTTACCTTGCAAGCTCTTTCATTGTTTCTCTCTGCAAAGAATCTTTTTCAAGCCCTAAGTCTTTGCAGGGTTGTTTTTCCATTCATCTACTTGTTCCAAATGTTTCTTTCCAGGTGCTAATGATGTTCCCAGCTCTTACTGGCTTGCAAGCTCTTTCATTGCTACTCCCTCTCCGAATAAGGTTTTTTTAAAAAAATAATGTGTTGAAGCTGACTAGACTAAGGACGCCAGCCAAATGAATATATAGTAAGCAGATTCTTTTCGTGGACAGTTTCATTTACTTGGAGTTATATTGTGTTGTTTAAGTGTTCCCTTTATATTTTTTAAGTAGTGTACATATGTAGGAATACATTTGGGGTGTTTGTATCAGTGGCAGACTGCACTGGTATAACAACCAGTTCGGTGATTGCGCGCAGCATTCAAAATATAGCAATTTGAAGCTCAGCTGCTTATCTTCTAAGGCAGCCGTGCTAAGTAAAGCAGTGGAAGCATGGAAATCAGCTATGCCACGTGAATCAGCTGTGCCAGAGAGAAAGAAATATAGGACAGGGTAGGGCAGGGGCAGGTGAGTGGGACTACCAGCTGATCGTTGGAATTACCAGTTTGCCCAAACTGATTCAAACTAGCTGCAGCCTACCACTGGTGTGTATAAAGCTAAATTGAATTTTGGAGAGACAGTATCTCCCCAAAGTGGTAGGGTCTGGTAACTTGACTACTTTAAGTTCATAAAGGTGTGCCTTGTGTTTACACTTTGTACCAACCTGGATAGGATTTGGCAATGCAAAGGGCATCAGTGCTTCCATAGTGACCACCCATGGAGAGATAGAGGTGGCAAAACTCTTGCCCAGGAATGGACCTAAGGGGACATACTCCCACTTCTGCACATCGCGAGCTAAAGGAAGAAAAAACAACAACAGAGAAACCTTCAGGATGAAATCATTTCCACATCACAATTGCATCCAAAAACTCTTAATTTGTTTATGAGCAACTGAATTCTGGGTTCCATAAGTCCAATTATATCAGAAAAAGAACATGAACATGGATTCACACGGAGAGCAGTATCATACAGGTTACACATGTTTGAAGATTTCCAAATCTCTTACCTAGATCCCTAAAAATTGGTTCCACTTAATCTGGTAATACTTGCTTCTGAATGCATAGATTAAAATCCAGGGTAGGCACAGTTGGCTCTTCTATGACTTGTGGACTTCAACTCCCAGAATTCCTGAGCCAATCATGCTAGCTTAGGAATCCTGGGAGTTGAAGTCATAGAAGAGCCAACTTTGCCTACTCCTGATTCAAATAATTAGTGGAACGATTGTTTAGAAGAGAAAATTTATTTTTGGTAGAATGTTCATTTTGATTGTTGCTATCCTTCCAAGAAAAGATAGATGTAATTTATCCCATTTCTTTATATCTTTTTAAATTCTATTCACCAGTTTGTCATAATTATCCTCTTTCAGGCTTGTGACCTTCGCTGATATGTCGATCCCTAAATATTTAATCTTTTTAGTTATTTGGATATTTAATTTTTTGGAGAGGATTGTTTTTTGTAAATTATTATCAGATCAAGTAAGATAAAGTTATGATTTATTAAGTTAGACCTTTATTTGTATTTCATGTTATATTTATGTTTGCTTCTATTCTTTTTTGCTATTCACAAGAGCTAAACAGATTTTCGAACTTAGCCATAAACGGGCCAAAGAAAATGTATATAGTTCAGAAGAATATTCAGACGTGTCTTGTACTCGCCTACATTTTATTCTGCGTTTTGATGTATTGATTCTTGTTGTTGTTTTCTTTTCTTTTCTTTTTCTTTTCTCTACTGTCTTTGTATGGTTTAGTGTTTTTCTTTTTCCTCTGTATCCATAATTGAAAATAAAATTTTATATAAAAAAAAAATCAGTGGAACGACTTGCCACCAGAAGTTGCGGATACTCCAGTCCTAGAGGATTTTAAGAAGAGATTGGATATCCATTTTTCTGATATGATATATAGGGTCTCCTGACTGAGCAGGGGGTTGGAGTAGAAGACCTCCAGGTTCCCTTCCAATTCTGTTATTCTATTAGTTATTACATGCATGTTAAGCCCTGTCAGCCAGTAGGATAAGGGCGGTGCATCGGGAGCGAAAATTGAGCTGCTTGTGCAGCTTCGTTTCTGCTGTGGGTGCACATATGCGTCCCAGCAATATTTTGCTCCTGCGCATGGGCAGGAAGCGAAATCTCATGAGGGGATGCATACGCATGCGAGTCTACGGAGAGGGGCGGCATACAAATTTAATAAATAAAATAAATTTTGGCGCATGCACAGAAGCAAAGAATACCAAAATTTCAATGAAATCTAGATGGTTCTGGAACAAATATGGAGCAAAATCATACAAGGAATAAGATTAATGGTGCATTACCGCTCCAGTCGTTCATGAGCACCATTCCAAAGATGTGCTTGTGAGCTTCGCCAATGGGGATGGGTTCTCCAAGCTCATTTCCAGGTCCTACGAAAAACGCCTGAGAAAGAGAGAAGGAAGCTTGGTCGGGTGTATCAGAAAAGCAGATCAAAAGCAGACGTTCTGACCAGTGACCTGGGAATGGAATAATGAATAGAATAGAATAGAATAGAATAGGATAGGATAGGTTTTTATTGGCCAAGTGTGATTGGGCACACAAGGAATGTGTCTTGGTGCATATGCTCTCAGCGTAAATAAAAGAAAAAGATACATTTGTCAAGAATCATGTGGTACAACAGTTAATGATTGCCATAGGAGCCAAATAAGCAATGAAGAAACAATCAATATTAATAAAAATCTTAGGTTATAAGCAACAAGTTACAGTCATACAGTCCTAAGTGAGAGGAAAAGGAATGATGAGAAAAAACTAGTAGAAGTAGAGGTGCAGATTTAGTAAAAAGTCTGACAGTGTTGAGAGAATTATTTGTTTAGTAGAGTGATGGTGTTCAGGAAAAAACTGTTCTTGTGTCTAGTTGTCTTGGTGTGCAGTGCTCTGTAACGACGTTTTGAGAAATGCTCCTAAATCAATTATCCAGATCTTGGTATTTCTGGGATCCCTTTTTTTCTGTTCCCCACGTCTCTTCTACTCCATTGCAAATTATACAAAGGAGGATCCAGAAATGACAATATCATTTTACTTTGCTCCTGGGTGGATGTTTTTGTTCTTTTCCCACTGCTTTAAATCGTTCTTATTGTTTTGATTAATTTAGATCAAGGTGTAGCCATGTGTGTGTGTGTCTGTATCCGTCTGTGCATGTATTAGCTGAAGGCTACAACAAAAATTGTTTTGTGTATATATATATATATATATATATATATATATATATATATATATATACACATACACACACACACACACACACACACATACACAAGGGGATGTTGATAGTGGCAACGAAAGAAGAATCTGTAAGAAAATACAACCTCACCATTTCTAATTCAATGTCCAAGCGTTTGGAAGCAGCAAGAAGTGGACTTGTACCTGAGATTTAAACAGAATTTATAAATATGAGGGGGGGGGGGTTCATTAAATCAAGAACAATTATCATATTTATCAGAGTATAAGGTGCACCTTTCCCCCTGCTAAAAGATGGTGAAAATCTGTGTGATTCATGCACTGAATGTAGCCCTCCCCAGCCTCTCAAGTGGAACTTTGGAAGGCTGAAAAAACAGCCCCTGAAATGGAGATTTGAAAGGCTGAAAAAGCAACCTCTCAAATGGAGCTTTGAAAGGCTGAAAGCAACCTCTCAAATGGAGCTTTGAAATGCTCAAAACAACTTCTCAAACGGAGCTTTGCAAGGCTCAAAACAACCTCTCAAATGGAGCTTTGCAAGGCTGAAAAAACATCCTTTGAAAAGGAGCTTTTCAAGGTTAATATACGGTACCTGTTCCGGGCTGTTTGCTAAGGATGCTAGCCAGATGGATGCTGGTAGGCAGAATATATTTTTTTCTTATTTTCCTCCCCAAAAAGTAAACTCCGAAAAATAGTCCGAAAAATATGGTAAGTACCCAAATTTGCAAGTAGAGACCTAAAAGACTCACTGTCATTAGGACAGATTTGGCCCACCGGTCTTCTGATTGGTGTCCCAGATATGACAACAGAAGAAGCACGTCCATGGTACCCAACAGGTAGGTGCAACCTTGGAAAACATGAATCATGTGTTAAAAGCACATCTTGCTTCTAATCTCTGGAGGGATATAAGTCAGTGATGGCAAAACTTTTTTGGTTCACGTGCCAAAATGTATGTGTGTGCTAGGATGTGTGCAGGTGCCCACACCCCTTCCCTTCCCACATGTATATGCACTCTCCCTTACACTGCCCCCCCATTTGCTCGCATGCTTTTCTGAAGCCTGGTAGGCAGTGGTGGGTTGATATTGGTGTGGTCCAGAGTGCCGCACCGATATGAACCCACTGATGATGAAATTTTTGGTGATTAAGGTGGGCATTCAGATGACGGCAGGCAGCAAGGCTTCTTCCGACATGAAGACGCCAGGAAAAAATCACCAAAAATTGCATCGTCAGTGGGTTTATACTGGTGAATCACTCCAGATGCATAAAGAAGGCAACATGGAAACTAACAACCCAGACCGATAGATAACTCTTGGGTCCTGCGACAGATAACTAGACCAAGCTGCACAATTTTGTGGACCACAAAACCCTAAAATTTGGTTCCCAAATTTTATTTATTGCTTCATTCCTAGATTTATTTTTATGGTCCACAAATTGGACAGCAAATTGCCCACCCAACTGACATTTTCAGAACGTTAATTCAGTCTCCATTCAATTAAGTCTGAATAACAATTGCATCAAGCTTCTTCCAAGGTTTGTTCTGGCCCCAACCAAAGGTCAACCCCCTCAAAAATGCAGCATTTACTCTAGAATGCAGACAATAAATTACTGCAGATATTCGCCCAAATCAATCCGATAGATCAGGTCCCCCGTATCTTCTTGTTCAGAGAAAGAAAGAAAGTTACTGACCAGTTGGGCATCAGCGCATTCGCCTTTCCTCTAAACATCCTCCCAACGTTTGTAGCATGTTGTCGAGAGGAATAGAAATCTGTGTAATCTCCTAGAAGGAGAATGAATGAATGAATGAATGGATGGATGGATGAATGAATGAAGATAGATGGATAGATAGATAGATAGATAGATAGATAGATAGATAGATAGATAGATAGATAGATAGATAGATAGAACCAGCTGCTCCCCAAGGTCTATACTGCCCCCACCCTGCTGGCCTTCCTGAAGGCTGTGAAGACCTGGCTTTGCCAGCAGGCCTGGGCCATTGAGCAACTTGATACCAGCTTTATCTGGCCATTAAATGAGATGAATGGTTTTTAATGGGTTTTAGACTGCTTTTTATACTGTCTTTCCAATGTTGTATGTCACCCAGAGTCCGGAAGGAGTTGGGCAGCCTATAAGTGTAACTAATAAATAAATAAATATACATGGGAAAGAAAGGTAGGCAGACAGGCAGATAGATACATGAGGTCGTTAGATAAAACAGACAGACAAACTTATATACATACATACCAATCCTGCAAAAGGTTGCGGAAAATAAGAAAGCTAAGATCCTATGGGACTTCCAGATACACATAGACAGCAGGCAGGTATTGGCTAATCAATCAATCAATCAATCAATCAATCAATGTCTTAAAATGAATTTGGATTTTTACGCATGTGAGATTATGCTTCTGGCCCATGTGCAGAAGCAAAATTTCATGGGGTGTGTCCGCAGGCACATCGGGGATGTGGAGCATGTGCCATTTTCCCGTAACACCACCACCACCACCACCACCCCTCCCGCCTGGAACCCATTATTGATTGTAAGTTGAGGATAACCTTGTGTTTGCTTTTAAAGGAACTTTTGATAAACGCAATTCTTCTACTGCCCTCTGGTGTTCTTCAATGGAACCTCTTGCTTATTCTTATATTTGTGTTTATGTTTGCATCGATGTCCGTGCATCTCCCTCCCTGCCCACCCCAATTCCCTTCTTTTTGATTGACATTACCGGCTGTAAAAGTTATGCAGGAAAGCGCACCATTTTTGCCACCTTTAAAATTTGGTCTTATCAAGTCAGATCTGAGAAGCAGGTCAGAGCAACAGAGTTGGAAGGGACTTTGTAGGTCATCTAGTCCAGTGAATGCTGTCTGGGGAATTCTGGGAGTTGAAGTCCAGATACCTTCAAGTTGCCAAGGTTGGGAAACACTGATCTAGTCCAACACCCACCCTCAGGCAGGAGTCCCTACACCATTTCCGAGAAATGGAAGTCCAATTTCCTCTTGAAGGGTCTCCACAACTGGACACAACACACTCCAATAAATTTTCCCTGCGAGCCAAACGCTAACCCCACAGGAATAAGGTCACGTTCAAGTCTCCTTTTATACAGAGGAAAGTATACTGCTCAAAAAAATAAAGAGAACACTCAAATAACACATCCTAGATCTGAATGAATGAAATATTCTCATTTGCACAACTATTCCATTTGCACAACTGCATGTGGAATTGACTGTCAATCAGTGTTGCTTCCTAAGTGGACAGTTTGATTTTACAGAAGTTTGATTTGCTTAGAGTTATATTCTGTCGTTTAAGTGTTCCCTTTATTTTTTTGAGCAGTGTAGTTTATCCTTTCTTTTATAAAAGAGTTTGAATGGCAGAGAGGCTCCACAGTCAGAACCTACCAATTTCAGCTGGAAGATGCATTACTGCAGACGCTTGAGATATAAAAGCTCTGGGGAAGAAAGGAAAGGAAGCATGATAAACATTTGATTCCCAAGAAACAACACTTCTGAAGTGGCCTTCACTAAGGGGTTGCGCAGTGGTTAGAGTGCAGCACTGCAGGCTACTTTAGCTAACTGCTAGTTGTAATTCAGCAGTTCAAATCTCACCACGGGCTCAAGCTTGACTCAGCCTACTCCAAGGTGAATAAAATGAGGACCCAGATTGTTGGGGGCAATGTGCTGATTACAGAGGGCTGTAAAAGCACTATGAAGTGGTATATAAGTCTAAATGCTATTGCTAAGGGCACATTCCAACTAGCTAACAAGCTAATTCTTTGATTCTGACATTTTGGAAACCATTAGCACGGCACTCCCACTAAATCGCACATCACTCATACATGCACCAAATATACCCTCTAGGTCTGTATCCAAGTACCTTTTGCGTAACTCTGCGTTATCTCTGAGTGTTGGCTCTTTGTCAGAGAGAATCTTTTGCAGCCATGATCTGGCCTCGGTCCAAGCTTCCCAGCCCAATGCCATGAAAGCATTGAGAGTTGACTGCAACAAAAGTAAAAGGAGAGAAATGTTTTTCCTGGGCTCTGATATAGGATACTAGTAGATGGATACCCATGCTTTGCTAAATAACTATGTGATGATCGGGCTTGATAAATTGACAGTTAAAGCTTGAAAATTTATGTAGAATGTTTAACAGCATCAGAGCATGTTAATATAAGGTAACTGGCAGTTGGAACAGAGTTCTTTTCAGATGGAGAGGGGGAGTAGATATCTAACTGGTTTAGGAAGACTCTGAAAACTCACCTCTGCCAGCAGGCTTGGGGCTGCTGAGTGTTACGCCTAGCTCCGGCCAACAATTAGAATGTATATGAGATGAATCTGGATGATTGTTTTTAATGAACTGTGGTTTTAGAATATAATTTTAAGTTTAGATTTCTTATTCATTGTGTTTTTGTATTTATTCTATTTATTTATTCTACGCGGAGAAGGGCGACATGGAAATCTAATAAAGAAATCTAATAAACAAACAAATAACCATTGTGTTTCAACTACTATGATTTTCAGAAGAAGCAACATCATCTTTCGGCTGTGGCGAGGAGGGCATTTGCCCAGGTTCGTATGGTACAACAGTTGCAGCCCTCTTTGGATAGGGAGTCTCTGCTCATGGACACTCATGCCCTTATCACCTTGGGGTTCGACTACTGCAATGCTCTCTACATGGGGCTGCCTTTGAGTAGTGTCCAGAAACTGCAAGTTGTGCAGAATGCAGCTGCACGAGCAGTCATGGGCTTGCCCAGACACTCCGTGGTCTGCATTGGCTGCCAATTGGTTTCCGGACTCAATTAATCCCCTCCCCTTCTGACTAGTAACATTTGAGGGTGGTGTGATTGTGTAGCATTGATTGTTTTTGGTAATAATGGGTTTTAACTTGTCCTTTTTAATATTAGATTTGTATTATATTGTATTGTTATTGTTGTGGTGAGCCGTTCCAAGTCTTCGGAGAGGGGTGGCATACAAATCTAATATATTATTATTATTATTATTATTATTATTATTATTATTATTATTATTTTTATTATTATTATTTCAAAGTGTTGGTTATTACCTATAAAGCCCTACATGGCATTGGGCCAAAATAATTGCGGGACTGCATTCTGCCGCACGAATCCCAGCGACCGATCGGGTCCTACAGAGTCGGCCTTCTCCAGGTCCTGTCAACTAGACAATGTCGCTTGGTGGGTCCTAGGGGAAGAGCCTTCTCTGTGGGGGCCCCGGCCTTCTGGAATCAGCTCCCCCCCGGAGATTTGCACTGCCCCACCCTCCTCGCCTTCCGTAAGAGTCTTAAGACTCATCTATGCCACCAGGCTAGGGACGATTAGATCCTTGCCCTCTGGCCAATGAATGATTTGAGAGAAAGTGGATTGAATGAAACAACTGGTTTGGGGTTTTTAAAAAAATTTTTTTTAAAGTAAATAATTGGATTAAGATATGTTATATTGTTTTATTGTATGTTGTGAGCCGTCCCGAGTCCTTGGAGAGGGGTAGCATAAAAGTCCTTAAAAATCTAAGAAACCCACCAATGGTTAAATTTGACTGAAGATGATGAAAAAAAACCCAATACCTGCTCAAAGACATGCCGTTGCTTAGATAGGACAGGTCCATTAAAGAGATCTTTAACCGCGTTGAGGTCCAGCACCTGATCCCCAATGGCTACACCTATTCTGTGCCTGGGCTGCGAGAGAGAGAGAAATATACAGGAGAAAGATTCTTTTCATAAGCATGTTCCCTTAAAATCAACAGCGGGGTTGCTGACTGTTCTCCGCTGATCGTTGGACTTAGCGGTGTTGCAATTTCCCAAGGCAGAGTACCCGAATTGGACTCCTAGGATCCATCGGAATCAACAGACACAGAAGGAAAACAAGAGAGATGAACTCAAAGTTTAAAGTAAATTTGTTCGCTTACCTCCTCTTCGGTGGAAAAGATTCCATAAGGGAGATTTTCAATTGGGAAAAGGGAATTCTCATCCACCTTAAACATGCTGCTTTGATCTATCAGGCACAAGGGAGAGAAAGAGAGATTTTCCAGATGTCCTTGCGTTGCCAAACCTCTGGTTGGCCCCTCCTTTTTCCCCCCAATACAAAACAGCCAATCAGTCTCCTTTCTTCTATCCCACCCTCCCTGAATTTTCAATCTACAAAACCAGGAAGTTAAACATACACAGATTTGCACATGACATCACAGCAGCTCCAGCTGCAAATTCCCTCCCTCCTTCACTCAAATTCTCCTCAGCAGATTCAACTCAGAGCTGCTGGATTAGTGAGTCAGGCAGCATAGGAATTAACACTCAAGGGGCCCCCATGCCTGCCTGCAAATTTTATCTGCATAAAATTCCCGGCCCATGTTATGAGTGGCTAATCCAATTGGATGAATGTGGATAATTGTTTTTTGGGCAAATGGGGACTTTTTGAGAATTTTTTATAAAAAAATTAATATTAGACTTCTTACACACTTTGTATTTTTTATTTATTTCTGTTGTAAGCCGCCCTGACTCTCGGGCGGCATAGAAATCTTAATAAATAAATCTGATAGATAAATAATTGTTTTCAGAAATACATTCCATTACCTATTCATTCTAGTACACAAATCGGGGGTTTTGGGGGGGAGGGAAGTTAAATAATGTCACATCAACACTCCGCAGTCTGCATTGGTTGCCGATCAGTTTCCGGTCACAATTCAAAGTGTTGGTTATGACCTATAAAGCCCTTCATGGCACTGGACCAGAATATCTCCGGGACCGCCTTCTGCCGCACGAATCCCAACGACCAGTTAGGTCCCACAGAGTTGGCCTTCTCCGGGTCCCGTCAACTAAACAATGTCGTTTGGCGGGACCCAGGGGAAGAGCCTTCTCTGTGGCGGCCCCGACCCTTTGGAACCAACTCCCCCCAGATATCAGAGTTGCCCCCACCCTCCTAGCCTTTCGTAAGCTCCTTTAAACCCACCTCTGTCGTCAGGAATGGGGGAATTGACATGTTCCTTCCCCCTAGGCTTATAAAATTTATGCATGATACGCTAGTGTATATGATTGGTTTTAATTGTGGTGTTTTTTAAAGTAATTTAAATATTGGATTTGTCTTACATTGTATTGCTATTGCTGTGAGCCGCCCCGAGTCTGCGGAGAGGGGCGGCATACAAATCTGATTAAACTTGAAACTTGAAACTTGAAGTTACTCACAATTATGGATGAGGAGGAGTTTCTCCTATTCCTCCACTTTCTCCTCCTGTTCTTCGTCTTTCTTCTCTCCCTTCACTTTCTTTTCCTGTTCCTCATCTTTCTCCTAAAAAAAAAAAAGAAGTGTAAGGAGGACACTCATAACATAAAATGTTGTTTGTGTGTGTTTTGAAATACTCCCGGTCGTCGGTGAACCGGTTGCAAAGGGAGTGTGAGGCTCCGCCTACTCACCCAGATGCCGCCATTTGGGTTCTTTTACCCTCTGCGCATGCCCAGAATGCTTTGCACATGTGCTTTGTACATGTGCAGAGGGTAAAAGAAACCTAAAGGGGCTGCAGCCAGGTGGGTGGGCGGAGCCTCACGCTCCCTTGGGGAGGGACTGGCTCTCCGATGACAGACAGGCACCCGTGACCCAGGAGCATTTCACCGCTGGTTTGTGTGTTTGTGTTTGTCTCTCTGTGTGTAACAACAGCGCACACAGGAAGAATACAGTGGTACCTCTACTTAAGAACTTAATTCGTTCCATGACCAGGTTCTTAAGTAGAAATGTTTGTAAGTAGAAGCAATTTTTCCCATAGGAATCAATGTAAAAGCAAGTAATGTGTGCAAACCCGTTAGGAAAGAAATAAAAGCTCGGAATTTGGGTGGGAGAAGGAGGAAGAAGAAGAGGTGGAGGACAGTTGCTGCCCAGAGCGAAGGGACCATTTCTTTTCTTTGGGGGCTGGCAGAGATTTATTCCCTCTCCAAGCGCCCAGAGAAAGGAAAATGCTTTGTTCGCTCTAGACTGCCAAAGCCTCCTTAAACACCACCGAAAGGCTCCTATGGCAGCCCAGATGGTATTTAAGGCCCTGCGCTCAAATACACCAAATTACTTGGCAACCCATTTATCTTGGTATACACCATCAAGGGAGGTATGTTTGGCAGGGAAGATTCAATTTAATTTAATTCAATTCAATTCAATTTATTAGATTTGTATGTCACCACTCTCCGTAGACTCGGGGCGGCTCACAACAATAATAACACAATATATGACAAATCTAATAATTAAAAGTCATTAAAAAACCCTTATTTAAAAAAACATACACTCAAACATACCATTCATAAACTGTATAGGCCTGGGCGAGAAGTCTCTGTTCCCCCATGCCTGGCGGCAGAGGTGGGTTTTAAGAAGTTTACGAAAGACAAGGAGGGTGGGGGCAGTTCTAATCTCCGGGGGGAGCTGGTTCCAGAGGGTCGGGGCCACCACAGAGAAGGCTCTTCCCCTGGGTCCTGCCAGATGACATTGTTTAGTCGACGGGGCCTGGAGAAAGCCAACTCTGTGGGACCTAACCGGTTGCAGGGATTCATGCGGCAGGTCTCTCGATCAGTCTTCTCTTAGAGCTTCAGGTAGAGGAGAATTTTCTCCACTTCCACAAGACACTCTAGTGGGTTTCCTTTTCCCTCTTACCTTGACAGGTCTGTTTTTTGCTTTATATGGACTAGAATATACACCGTCGCTTATCCAACAGGGACTGGAATCTTAAGGGTGGAGAGGGAAGAAAAAAAAAGATTGAATTGAATTAGATACTTTATTTGGCCAAGTAATATTAGTCAATGCAAGGTATTTGTCCCCGGTGTAGATGCTTCTTTTAATTAGAAATTTATTATTATTATTATTATTATTATTATTATTATTATTATTATCATTATTATCATCATCATCATCATCATCATTATCATTATTAATTAGATTTGTATGCCGCCATTCTCAAGATATTTAAAAACATTGGACGTTTGTGTAGTAAATCTGTTTTCCATTTCTTATTGTGCTCACAACCCATAACATAGCTAATTTTAATGTATTGTTAATAACAGATCTTATACATCGGTCTTACTTCCGTATCTATTTTTCCTCATCACCAAGAAATATGTTTTATTTTCCTCTTTTTAAAATATATATATTTATATCATATATCATATATATATCATATCCCCAGTAGCTCTTTGCCCTTTTACAATGCCACCATAAATGGTAATAAGAATCAAATTTTATTTTACACTTCCAACATCTGAGCGTAAATTTTTATCTATTTTGGCTAGTTGAACAGGTGTTACATGCCTTCTATAAAATATTGTATATCAAATTTCTTTATAGGTTGTGGCTGGCATCAATTATTTGTTTATGTCCCATAACAGTCACATAGTTTTTCTTAAGTATAAATCCAGGCAAGTCCAGTTCCTCCCACCATAGAGTCTTCTAGCGGGACAGCCTTTTCCCCCTGCCGACCGGAAGTCCGGTTCCCCCCACCATAGAGTTTCCTCCTAGTGCAGCATCCTATTTCCTCCACCTGGCTTAACCAAAAGCCCTATCAATTGTGGAGCTGACTGGCGACAGGGAGCCGCAGCAGAGGGGTGAAAGAGCCACATGCAGCTCCAGAGCGGGTTGCCAACCCTTGTCCTAGCTATTAGACTCTCTCTTCAACTGCATTCACAAGCTTAGCACCAATTAGTCAGCAAGCATCTCAAGTTCCATTTCAATGTAAGATTGCAGTGTTCTTCCAGGCCCTCAAGGGGGCAGCCCTGTCGAGCGGAAAGCAAACTGCTCTAGATTCTTCCTTCAATTGTGGGGTTGGGCAATAGGAAAACCTGTGATAGGTTGACTTTTAACCCTTCCTTTCGCCTTAGTCAATACTATTCAACTGGCAAATTCAGATTTGCAAAACATGAATTTATCTGCGATTCGCTTGGAGTTCTCTAAACCTGAAGTGGCCCATGTTGAATCCCTATGTAAATGCCTGTATCTAACGGAAAATAGTTAAAAATAGAGGTCGGCCTGATTGGCTAAGGCGTGACAGTTCGGTTTTGGCGGGAGCCTAAAATGTATATAAGGAGCGCTTTTTCCCTGTAAACCTTAGACGCGTTCCAACTGAAGTCACTTTCTAAAAGAGCTGAAAATAAAGGAACCATCTGTGTTACTCACTGCCTCAAGACTCTTCACCTGGCGACGACGTACGTACGAACCTTCGCTTCCCGCCATGGACAATCTGCCTGTCGGAAGAGCTCCGGAATTCTTCGACCCGGAACACTCCGCCTGGGACACCTACATCTCGAAATTCGAGATCTTCCTCGAGGCTGCCGGCATGAGGGACGCCGACAACGATCGGAAGAGAGCGATCTTCCTGAACTACTGCGGCTCGGAGATGTATGATCTCGCCCAGACCCTGACAGATCCGCTACCAGCCAACTCTGTCGCCTGGGACGCCCTAAAGACCAAACTAGCCACCCACTTCAAGCCCACGAAGCCTGCCATCGTTTTCCGGCATCAGTTCTCGAGAATGGGCCAACTCGACGCAGAAACCATCAACCAGTATGCAACGCGTCTTCGAACGGTTCTGTCAAAATGTAAATTTGACAACCCAGAAGCTCGCCTAATAGATGCCCTCATTTTCGGCATGAAAAATGCTACCGTCAGAAACAAGCTCCTCACCGAGGATGAGCCTTCCCTGCAAGCTGTCATCAAACTGGCACAGACTGCTGAAGTCGCCGAAGCTGCTGCCAAAGAGCTTAAAAAGAATGACAAGCAGGAAGTCGTCGCTCAAATCGACTCTCAAACTTCCCGCACCGAGTCCCCAGACGACCTCTGTCAACTGGTCTCCTCCGATGACAGCTGTTTCCTGCTCCAGCAAGACCACTCCAGACCACTGAGGCAACCTCGCCCCATCGTTCCTTGCTCCGGCTGCCGAGGAAACCACCCACGGCAATGCTGCCCCTTCCGGGACGCCATCTGCCGCCGCTGCAACCGCAGGGGCCACATCGCCGAAGCCTGCAGAGCCCCCATGCTGGAGGAATCGTTCTCCACACAACGTCCTCCCCAGTTCCAGAACCAGCCAGCACAACCACGCGACAACAGGGGTTTTCGGTATTTCGGCCGAAGGAACAACCCCAACTTCAACCGCGACTACGCAAGAGGTAACGGGGATCTTTCCATCAATAGCACGGTAACGGCTAACAGAGGCAAGATTGTTGTATCTTTCCTACTTAACTCTAAGCCGTGCCAGATGAAACTGGACACTGGTTCAAAGTATACCATCATGCCTTGGGGGAAGGTCAAAATGTATATGCCTCATCTCACTGAGGCTAATCTCAAGCCTACTGACTTAATTATTAGAGATTTTCAAGGAGGTTTAATTCCGGTATTGGGGAAACTGTATGTACCAATTTTGTTTAAAATTTTTAAATGTAACCTTCCTTTAATTGTGGTCTCAGGAGCTAGGCATTCCCTTTTGGGTCTAGACTGGATGGCTCCCCTGGGTATAGAAATCTCTGGTATTTGCCATGTAAGCACCAAGTGTAACCCAAACTTCTTAAATGAGTTTCCGGAGGTCTTTAGCTCCACTTTGGGGTCCTACAAGGGGCCACCACTCTCCTTCTCTCTCGACCCTAAAGTTCCCCCTGTACGTCTCAAACCAAGGAGGGTTCCCCTGCCACTTCTTCCTAAATTAGATGCCCAGCTGGACAAGCTCATAAGTCAGGGCATTCTGGTCCCAGTAGACCAAGCCCCTTGGGAAACACCTATAGTTACTCCTCTGAAGCCTGATGGCTCACTGCGAGTCTGCGCTGACTACAAATCGACGCTCAATAAGGCATTACAGCACCATCCATACCCTATACCAGTGGTGCAACAGCTCCTTCACTCCCTGGGGGAAGGGAAAGTATTCGCAAAGATCGATTTGGCCCAAGCTTATCAACAGCTCCCTGTCGATGAGCCAACTGCCCTCGCGCAGACAATTGTCACCCATAGAGGGGCATTTAAATGCACCCGATTACAGTTTGGGGTTAGCGTAGCCCCTGGTATTTTTCAAAGTCTTATGGAATGATTATTAACAGGAATTAAGGGCACCATTCCCTACTTTGATGACATCTTAGTTTCAGGGGAGAATCAAACCCAGTTAAACCAGAGGATAAGGAAGTATTGAGTAGGCTGCAAGATAAGGGTCTCAGAATTAAACCAGACAAGTGTGTTTGGGGAACCAGCAGTGTGGAGTTTTTAGGGTATAGGATCGATGGAGATGGCATCCATCCAACCCCTGAGAAAGTAAAGGCCATCAGGGAAGCCCCAGAGCCACAAAGTAAGACAGAATTGCAGGCATTCTTAGGCCTTCTAAATTTCTATTCTGTTTTTTTAAAGCAGAAAGCAACAGCAGCAGAACCTCTACACCGGCTGCTACAGAAAGGAGTTCCTTGGACATGGGGGAAAACTGAGCGTGAAGCTTTCTCACAAATAAAGAATTTATTAACTTCTAAAAGTGTAGTCGTACAGTATAGCACTTTGCTATCCATACGTCTTACGTGCGATGCGTCCCCTTATGGGATCGGGGGTGTCTTGGCCCATGTCTTGCCTAATGACACAGAAGCCCCAATAGCATTCTTTTCAAGAACTTTGTCCAGCACAGAAAGGAACTACAGTCAGTTAGATAAAGAGGCCTTAGCATTAGTGGCCGGGGTTAAAAAGTTCCTCAACTATCTTTTTGGCAGGAAGTTTGAACTGATAACCGACCACAAACCATTGCTTGGCCTTCTGGCCCCCAACAAACCCACTCCTCCTTTTATGTCACCACGGTTAATTAGATGGGCTATATTCCTAGCAGGTTACAATTATGATCTGAAGCATAGAGAAGGATCTGCGATAAATCATGCAGATGGCCTGAGCAGGTGCCCCATGGCAGAAGCAGTAGAGGACCCAGCCCCTTCTGCGGATGTATTGATTATAGAATTGGAAGACAACCCACTAACTACAGCCAAAGAGGTAGCTGAACATACCCAGCAAGACCTTGTATTAGTAAAAGTAATAAATTGTGTATTAAGGGGGTGGCATAATGCATCTTTGGGGGAAAACCTGTCAGATTTTAAAAATAAGAGACTTGAACTGTCATATGTCAAGGGATGTCTATTGTGGGGAGACCGGGTAGTAATTCCTGTAAGTCTAAGAACCAAGGTTTTGACTATGTTACATGTAGGGCATCCAGGCATCGTAAGGATGAAAGGTTTAGCTAGGGGGCACTTCTGGTGGCCTGGTCTAGATGCAGAAATTGAAAAGTGGGTGGCCAAGTGTGACCCATGTCAGGAGTCAAGGCCAAAACCCCCCAAAACCACAGCAATGGATTGGGAGCAACCCAAGGGGCCATGGTCCAGAGTGCATATCGATTTTGCAGGCCCAATCGGGTCACAATACTTCTTGATAGTGGTTGATGCATATTCCAAGTGGGTCAAAATAATTGTTATGAATAATATCACCACGAGTGCAACTATTAAAGCCCTGCGCCATCTCTTTGCCACCCATGGCTGTCCTGACATTTTAGTTTCTGATAATGGGTCCCAATTGACTGCCAGACAATTTGAGTTATTTCTAGACCAGTTGGGGGTCAGGCATGCCCTCATCTCGCCTTACTCGCCATGGGCTAATGGATTGGCAGAGAGGTACGTTCGTGTGGCAAAAGAAGCATTGCGTAGGTCTGGACCTGGAGAGGTACAAGAGCACCTAGACAAATTCCTTTTGGCCCAGCATATCACCCCTAACGCAACCACCCACAAAAGTCCTGCTGAAATCCTGATGGAGAGAAAATTTAGATCCCCACTTGATAGACTGCACCCCATGTATTGTACAAATAATTACATGTCTGTAAATCCTGAAAGACACATGTATTTGGGGCAATGTATTTTTGCTAAGAATTTTGATGGGGGTCTGAACTGGCTGAAAGGGACTGTAGTACAACAAACCGCGCCTAAAACTTATCTTATACGTTTAAACGATGGCCGAATATGGACTAGGCATATCGACCATTTGCGGAGGTGCCCAGAAACAAACTCTGGGCAAAATTCTAATACGGACTCTTCCCCCTCGCTAGACGGCGACGCGCAACCAACTTTTATGGACTTAAACATGGACTCACCGCAACGGAGAACTTGAGCCAGCGAAGCCAGACCATCTTCGTCAGCAGAGGTCGGTGTTGTGCCAGCCGACTCGACACTGGGGGCCGGGGCACAGCCTCGGCCCTGGACTACCAGTGGAGGTACCAACGAACCGACCTCCTCTTCTGCCAACGGCGAGGACTCGACTGATCTGCGCAGGTCGGAAAGGACTGTACGCAGACCAAGCCGATTGGAGGACTTTTATTACATGGCTTTCTGACTAAATGTTTTTTTGACTAAGGAGGGAGGGGTGTTGAATCCCTATGTAAATGCCTGTATCTAAGGGAAAATAGTTAAAAATAGAGGTCGCGCCTGATTGGCTAAGGCGCTGACAGTTCGGTTTTGGCGGGAGCCTAAAATGTATATAAGGAGCGCTTTTTCCCTGTAAACCTTAGACGCGTTCCAGCTGAAGTCACTTTCCAAAAGAGCTGAAAATAAAGGAACCGTCTGTGTTACTCGCTGCCTCAAGACTCTTCAGCCCATATGGAGGGGAACTACTTCTTTGAGTCATTACCAATTATCCAGAAACACAACTCACACATATAGATACATATCACTACTTAAACAGAATATGTAGAGAGATTTTGTTTCAGAATTCAACTGATAAGATCTGTTAATAACTAGGAAAGGTCAGCATTCTTTAATAGAATTGTACAAGGAACTTCCTCCATCCTTTCTACGTACACTGATTTAGGGCAGAAATCAACCTGAGAAATTTACTACTGGCAGTAACAACAACAATAATAATAACATGTAGTGTATTTTACTAGAATGTGAATGGAATATGAAAACATTTTGGGCATATTTTTCCTTTTAGTTTAGTATTTTTTAAAATTATCACTATAATGTATTCTGAAAGAAACCAACCACTATCTGATTATACAAATATATCGAGCCTGGGTGCAATATGCTGGCTCTGTTATAAAAGTGCTATTGTTAACATGTTGTAAGCCACCCTTAGTCTAAGGAGAAGGGTGGCATAAAAATTGAATACATAAATAAATAAATAAATGAATAAATAAATAAATTTTATGCAGATAACATTTGCCGGCAGACATGGGGGGCCTTGAGTGTTGAGATCTAACTCCGGCCGATGTTATGAATGGCTAATGCATTTGGATGAATGTTTTTTTAGGCAAATGGGGATTATTTAAGAATTTTTAGAATTTTTTTTAAATATTAGACTTCTTACATGCTTTATATGTTGTACTTATTTCTGTTGCAAGCCGCACTGACTCTGTTGAGAAGGGCGGCATAGAAATCTTAATAAATAAATCTGATATATAAATAATTGTTTTCAGAAATGCATTCTATTGCCTATTCCTTCCAGTGCACAAATCGGGGTGGAGGGGGTTTGGGGGGGAGGGAAGTTACTCACTATCAAAGACGAAGGTGACTTTCTTCTGCTCCTTTTTATCTTTCTGTTAAAAAAAAAAAGAAGTGTAAGGAGGACACTCATAACATAAAATGTTATGTGTATGTGTTTGTATTTTGAAATTTGTTTGTTTGTTTGATTATTTATTGCCAAGGTTGAAAAACACTGCCCCAGACTGTTTTCCAACTCATGATCTGGAAACTCCCAAATTTTCTTCAGGAAGTCCAAGATAAATAATAATACTTGAGTCTTCCTCCTCCTCAACCAGGGGAAGCAGCAGGTCCAGCGTTTTGGTCTGTGATGCTTCTCCTATTTCCATGGGAGTTACAAAAATGATCAGTTACAGCAATAGCACTTAGACTAACTCTAACACTAACCTTTACCCTACCTGAACCTGAAGGAAGGAAGGAAGGAAGGAAGGAAGGAAGGAAGGAAGGAAGGAAGGAAGGAAGGAAGCACAAGAGAGGAAGGAAGGGGGGGAAGACAAGGGAGGGAGGGGGAAGGGAGAGAGGAAAGAAGGACAAGAGAGGGAAGGAAGGAAGAGAGGGAGGGAGGAGAAGGGAGGGAGGAAAGAAGGACAAGAGAAGAAGGGAAGGAAGGGAGGGAGGGAGGAAAGAAGGAAGGACAAGAGAGGGAAGGAAGGACAAGAGAGAAAGGGAAGAAAGGAAGGAATGGATAGGAAGGAGAGGGAGGGAAGAGAGGAAGGAAAGAAGGAAGGACAAGAGAGGAAGGGAAGGAGGGAGGGAAGGAAGGAAGGAATACAGGAAAGAAGGACAAGAGAGGAAGGGAAGGAAGGGCAAGAGAAGAAATAAGGAAGGAAGGAAGGAAGGAAGGAAGGAAGGAAGGAAGGAAGGAAGATATGGAGAGGAAGGGGAGGGAGGGAAGGGAGGGAGGAAAGACAAAAGAAGGGAAGGAATGAAGGAAAGAAGGAAGGACAAGAGAGGAAGGGATGGAAGGAAGGAAAGAAGGAAGGACAAGAGAGGAAGAGATGGAAGGAAGGAAGAGCACGAGAGGAAGAAATGAAGGAAAGAATGGAGAGGAAGGGGTGGGAGGAGGGAAGGAAGGAAGGACAAGAGAGGATGGGAAGGAAGGAAGGAAAGAAGGAAGGACAAGAGAGGAAGGGATGGAAGGAAGGGCACGAGAGGAGGGAATGAAGGAAAGAATGGAGAGGAAGGGGAGGGAGGGAAGGAAGGAAGGACAAGAGAGGAAGGGATGGAAGGAAGGAGGAGGAGAGCAGGAGAAGGAAGCAGGGGAAGGAGAAGAACAAAAGAAAGGGGGAAAGCAGAGGAGGAGAATTCTAATAGGAAAACGTTGCACAGAGCCATAACCTTAAATTTTTGCAACGCTTCATGTTGTGTGTGTCCATCTACTGACTCTCCGTTGTAATATATGCCTGGTTTTTCCCTGCACTTCCAACATAGAAGTGACAGATTGAGGTACATTTTAGCAAGTCTAGCTGGTGGCAGGTGCCAACTGTAAAACATTTTATAATGAATCCGGTACACAGTTATTAAAAAAAATAAAACAAATTGGAAAAGGGATTTAAAATTAATAAAGTCAAGACAAAAATATAAACTAAAATCTTACCAAAAAATCTGGTAAAAGACTTAACTGGGAAAACAGAATTACAGATCACAACAAAAAACAAAAATTTAGGAATTTGGCTTATAGCAAGATATTCATCACTCAAGGAAGATAACGAATAATAATAACAGAGTTGGAAGGGACCATGGAGACTTTCTAGTCCAACCCTCTGCTTGGGGAGAAGACCCTACCCTACTTCAGACAAATGGTTATCCAACATCTTCTTAAAAACGTCCAGTATTGGAGCATTCACGACTTCTGGAGTCAAGCCCTTCTACTGATCAATTGTTCTAACTGTCAGGAATTTTCTCCTCCGTTGCAAGATGCTTCTCTCCTTGATTAGTTTCCACCCATTGCTTCCTGCCCTGCCTCAGGTGCTTTGGAGAATAGAGGGAGGGGAGAATGAAGGGGAAGGGGGGAGGGGGAAGGGAGGGGGAGGGGGATGAGGGGAGGGCAAGAGAAAGGGGAAGGGAGGGGAAGAGGAAGGGGAGGGGAGGGATAATTGTGTGGAGAGGGGGAGGGAGAGGAATGGGGAAGGAAGAAGGGAGAGCAGAGGGGGAGGGAACCTCAGAGGGTGGGAAAGAGAGGGGGAGGGGGTAGCAGGAAGGGAAGGGGAGGGGTGGGGGAAGTTTGGAGGAAGGGAGAGGGAAGGGAGGGGTAGGGGAGGGATAGGGATGGGGAGAGAGGAGGAGTGGAAGGGGAAGGGGAAATGGGGGAGGAGGAGGCACCTACTGGAAGCTCCAGGCAAATGGAGGCTCTGGAGCTCTTCTTGTGTCTTCCGGGTCTCCTCCGTGTTTCCTCAGTGGGAGCTTCATCTGAAAGAGAGACCAAGATGTGAGAGCAGCCGGGAGAGGGAGGCTGTCCAGAGACTTCTGCCCTCCATATCTTCACCCACCCCCCACCCCCCACCCCCACCGAGGGTTCCCCCCTTTCAGACTACATGGGAGGAAATGAGGGACATCCTGTGCCCCCTCAGTCAGGGCTGTCATCTGAGGGTTCCTCCCCTCCCCTTCAGGACTCTGAAGCTCCGCAGCATGGAGGCCTTCTGCTCCCTGAGCTGGGCGTTGGTGTTTCGCTCTTCCTCCAGAATCCTCTTCAGCTCCACCCTTTCGGCCACCATGTCCTCTAGCAGACGGGAATTCTTGTAAATTATGAAGAAGGGACAAAAATTAGCTCTCTCATTATAGATAGATAGATAGATAGATAGATAGATAGATAGATAGATAGATAGATAGATAGAGATGGAGAGAATGAGAGAGGGAGGGAGGAAGGAAGGATTTGAAAGAATGTCGGAATTCATCTATAAATATTTCTCACTTCTCCAGTTGTTGATTTATTTTCAGGTTCTCCTGACTCCGGCCAGTTTGCTCCAGAACTCTGCAGAGGAGGCTTCGATATTTGTCCCTCTCAACATTCAACTTTATCTGATGATGACCAATTCTGCAAAAGAGAAAGACAAGAGCAAAATTAGCCCAATCAGGTTTTCATTCAAACAATGCAACTTGTTTCAAATTAAAGCTACCTAAAAATACCTGGCAGTTTCTGAGCTTTACTTTCTCCGTTATTGACTTTTGCCCCTTTGCCCAAGTCAGCCTTGCTGTCCGAGAATTGCTCCCCTCCTCTCTTCCGCCTGCAGCTCCCTGCAGAGTTCGGAGTTCTCCTGGGCAAGCTGGGCGGCTTTTGCCACGAGCTGCTCATTCGGAGAGCTCGTCTGGGGGGTCGTGCTGTAAATTCCAGGATCAGAGAGAAATTAGTGGGTTTTTTACTAGAATCATCAAACTTTTTTTCAATTGAAAAATATTTCTTGTGTTTGTGTGTATAACTTGAGTGTTGCTACTACAACTCCTCCCTCTGGCAACCCCAGGAATCATTTTAATCGCCACATACACGTATTGATCCAAACTATATTGTGTGGTTTCTCTGTGTCATAGAATATCGGTGAGTATAAGGGTATATGTATAATATTTATTTATTTAGTCATGTTTGTGTAATGAATATTGGAGGGGGCCACCCTTTCAGAACTGTATGCAACAAAATGTTGTTTTAATCTATGCTGATTAGTGTACATTGAAAGTTACAATAAAGTTATATCATATTCTATTCTACATTTTCTCCTATATTCTGTGCTATGGCATACATGCAATGCCAAGCTATCCTATCCTAGTTTTTTCTATCCTATCCTATTCTATTCTATTTCCTCTTTCCTCTATTCTGTTCTATTTATCCTATCCTAGATCCTATCCTATTATTCTGTTCTGGGGTTTGGGGTTTTATTATTAGTTGAGAGCTTTTCTTGCTTCCCTCAGTGGCCTCTTCGGACTGAGCCATTTGGACAGGGGGATTCTACACAGGCACAAAGTCGTTGGAATGTACCAACTCCTGGAATCCTTAGGGGTCGTTATCTGTGGATAATTTGGGTCTTCCTGAGGGAGCAGCCCAGACAATGGGGGAGGGGTTGTGCCTGAGGCCTCTTGAATGGAGCAGGTTATACTAGAGCTGGAAGGGACCTCGGAGGTCTTCTAGCCCAGCCCCCTGCTATCCCCCCCCCTCAGACAAGGGAATCTTGAAGGCAAGCGGTTCCACTGGCTAACTGTCCTCGCTGTGAGGATAATTTCTCCTTCATTCCAGGTGGCTTCTCTCAGTCCTTAGTTCCCATCCATCGTTCCTTGTGCTGCCCTCTGGGACCCTGGAGAATAACGTGTCCCCTCTTCTGGATGGCAGCCCCTCAAATACTGGAGTGCTGCCAGGACATCACCCCTAATTCTTCTTTTCTCCAGACTAGCCATGCCCAAAACCTGCAGCCGCTCTTCGTATGCTTCAGCCTCCAGGCCTTTGGTCCCCTCAGTGGCTCTTCTCTGGACTTTTTCTTCCAGGGTCTCAACCTCTTTTCAGTTGCACTATTCCAGTATTCTGCGGGGGGAAGGAGCCTCTGCTTGGGCCCTACTGGATCCCTTAGCTCCTCTCCCCAACCATGGACCTTCCTTGTCCAAAATGGGGGTCTCCAGTCAGGGATTCCTTTCCTTTGGGGCTCCTTTCCCACTTTATCCCATGATGGCTGGGAAAGATGGGAGGCTCCTCAGGACCCCCAGGATGGGATCCCAGAGATAAGGGGGCAGGAAGGACCTCCGAGCATCTCCAGGGCAATTATCTAGGAGCAGACCAGAAGAGACTCTGCTTCTCTCGGTCTGCAGCGGGTGGGAGAGGATGAATGTCTGAATGTCTGATTTCGATCAAGATGGTTTTCCGA
Organism: Erythrolamprus reginae; assembly: GCF_031021105.1. NCBI lineage: Eukaryota > Metazoa > Chordata > Lepidosauria > Squamata > Dipsadidae > Erythrolamprus > Erythrolamprus reginae. The sequence continues at coordinate 186,283 of NW_027248485.1, read as the reverse complement.
CACACACACACACACACACACACCCCACACACAAGGCTCACTTGTCTCACTGCTCTTACGAGATTCGGGAAAGGTTGGCTAGGACTCCTCATTACATTATTAGATGAATTTAAAAAGGAATTTTTTAAATATAATTTTCCTTTTCTAATTTTTCTAAATTGCTAATTCCAATATTCCAATATATTCTGATTTTTAATTAGAAAAGAAAGAGTGAGACGTCACCTGACCCTGACTTGCAGCCTCCCCCATTGGCTTCCCCATTGATTTTCTGTTGGAAGCCCCTGAGAAGATTGCAGATGATCACCATGTAACCCTGGGATGCTGCAGCTGTGGTCAAGGGGAGCCAGCTGTAAAGGGCCTGGATTGCAATCGCACGACTGCAGGGACACCGTAATGGCCTGCTTCTAAGTTGCGTTTTCCAGGTTTGTCATGATTTTCAACTGTTTCTAAATGACTGGTCATAAATCAAGGATTACCTGTATTACAAATATTCAGAGAATCACAGAATGTAAGCTGTGAAAGGCACCTTCATGGTCATCTAGTCCAACCCTCTCCTTCATCCAGGAACCCAATGCCACAAATACACCGTTTACACAGACGGATCTCTCATTCTTGCATTTTGATGGTCTTTTCTTTATTTTTATCAGGGAGTTGATGCAAATTATTCAGAGCCATATCTGAACTCCTTGCAAGGAATTGGATGTGACCTGGAAGGGAATTCATGCCCAGCTCCATTGGGACCTCAAACGCCTGAGGAAGAGCAGCCAGACGGGCAAGAGGAGAAGCCATTTCAGTGCTCGATGGGTGGAAAAAGGAAGAGGAGATCCCTCACTTCCCATCATCCTTCGATGACTATCATCTCAATGTAGGGAGTATGGAACTCTACCATAGACTTCTGTCGATCTTGAATGGCTTGAACAGATGCTTCCAGGCATTTCTTCACATTTCAATGAGGTTTTTCTGTCTCTTTTCCCCACAGAAGAGTTATGGATTGCCATAGGGTACTACTACTAATAATAATTATTAAATAAATAATATAAATATTAATATAAATCATAAAGATACAAGCAACAAGTTACAGTCATACAATCATAGGTGGGAGGGTGATTGGAACAAAGGGAAAATTAATAGCAGTGCAGATTTAGTGAATAGTTTGACAGTGTTGAGGGAATTATTTGTTTAACAGAGTTCGGGGGAAAACTGTTCTTGTGTCTAGTTGCCTTGGTGTGCAGTACTGTGCAGCATCATTTTGAGGGTAGAAGTTTTAACAATTTATGTCCAGGATGTGACATAAATATTTTCACGGCCCCCTTTTTTACTCATGCGGTATACAGGCCCTCAATGGAAGGCAGGTTGGCAGTAACTGTGTTTTCTGCATTTGATCTGCCTTGAGTAGAGTATATTATGCTTTGGCTACACAACAATAATCAAAAGGAGTTTATACCTATTGGGAATCAGGTGACTTAGCAATGAACAGCTAAGCTTGTTTCACCAGCGAACAAGATCAATGAAGCATAAGCATGTGGAACAAATGAAACACCTTTTCCCAACCGAGTGAGAAGAAAAATGGCAATCCAGCTCAGCCTTTGACTCACCATGTCAGCAGTGCCTGTGAGAGAGAACAGACCCACCCCAAGCTGCACCAGGAATCAATATTTCCAGAGCACAAAATCAGGGATTTGTTTTCACCCCATTAGGACCGGTTCAGGCAAACCGGTAGTAATGACCTACGGATAGGCTGGTCCACCCCCTCCAGTGCTATACTGTCCTATTTAGGCACATGTGCAAGCTGTGCGCATGCAGCACAAGCCACTCACATGAGCATAGCGCATTTGCGCATGCACAGAAGTGGCACATGTGAGCAAAATCAGCACGTGTGCGCACTCATACTTGTGAACCGGTAGCGAAAGTAAGTTAATACCATCCCTCGACAAAATGTATGAATATTTATTTACAGAGTCAACCGTTAGCCCAATGAGACCCTGGAAAGCGCACAACATAAAAACTACCTGTTCATCACTACTTCACCTTCAACCGCAAAAACACGAGAGCACGAAATCGATTTAAAACTAAATGTCAACCGCTCCAAACTTGACTGCAAAAAATATGACTTCAGCAACAGAGTAATCAACGCCTGGAATGCACTACCTGATTCTGTGGTTTCTACTCCTAACCTCAAAACCTTTAACCTTAGACTATCTACAATTGACCTCTCCTCCTTTCTAAGAGGTCTGTAAGGGGCGTGCATGAGCGCACCAATGTGCCTACCATCCCTGTCCTATTGTCTTCTTTTGTTACTTTTTATCATTACTTATCTAATGTTTAATTTGTAGAAATTATCACCCTATAATTGTTTGACAAAATAAATAAAATAAAATAAAAATAAATAAATAAAAACCTGAGTAAAAGCAAATTTATGCATAGCAGTATAATGTATCAAAGTTAAAAAGAAAGTAAATTTGTTTGCTTACTTCATCTTCGGAAAAAATGGGAATTTTCTGCTCTTCTTCTACATTCTCCTCCGGTTCCTCATGTTTACCTTCCTCAAATGCCCTGTCTTTAATCTCTTCCTCTACTTTATCCATGTACGCTGAGAGCATATGCACCAAGACAAATTCCTTCTGTGTGTCAATCACACTTGGCCAATAAAAATTCTCTTCTCTTCCATTGTATTCTGTGGTTTCTACTCCTAACCTCAAAACCTTTAACCTTAGACTATCTACAATTGACCTCTCCTCCTTTCTAAGAGGTCTGTAAGGGGCGTTCATAAGCGCACCAATGTGCCTACCGTCCCTGTCCTATTGTCTTCTTTTGTTACTTTTTATCATTACTTATCTAATGTTTCATTTGTACAAATTATCACCCTATAAATGTTTGACAAAATAAATAAAATATAAATAAATAAATAAAAACATGAATAAAAGCAAAATTATGCGTTCCAGTATAATGTTGCAATATCAAAGTTAAAAAGAAAGTAAATTTGTTTGCTTCCCTCATCTTCAGAAAAAATGGGGATTTTCTGCTCTTCTTGTAAATCCTCCGGTTCCTCTTCGTTCTCTACTTCCTTCAATGCCTCGTCTTTAATCTCTTCCTCTACTATTTTAATGTTGTCATCTTTCTCCTAAAAAATAAGAAGGGTAAGGAGGACACTCATAACATAAAATGTTGTTTGTGTGTGTTCTGAAATACTCCCGGTCGTCGGCTCCGCCCACTCACCCATAAGCCGCCATTTGGGTTCTTTTACCCTCTGCGCATGCCCAGAATGCTTTGGACATGCGCAGAGGGTAAAAGGACTCAAAGGGATGAATACAGGTGGGTGGGAGGATCCTCACGCTCCCTTCATGACCGGCTCTCTGATGACAGACAGGCTCGTGTGACCCAGGAGCTTTTCACCGCTGGTTTGTGTTTTTGTGTGTGTGTAAATACAGTGGTACCTCTACTTAAGAACTTAATTTGTTCCGTGACCAGGTTCTTAAGTAGAAAAGTTTGTAAGTAGACGCAAGTTTTCCCACAGGAATCAATGTAAAAGGAAATAATGTGTGGAACCCCATTCGGAAAGAAATGAAAGCTTGGAATTTGGGTGGGAGGAGGAGGAAAAAGAAAAGTGGGTTTCCTTTTCCCTCTTACCCTGACAACTGTTATGTCGTTTACTTCCTCCAGCTCATTACTTGTACTCCTTTCTTGTCCTTCCTCCACCACTTCCTCATTATCTTCACCGTCATCTACGAGGTAAAACTTAACTAAAGCTTAAGGGTGGAGAGGGAAGAAAAAAGAAGATTGAATTTACTTCCTCCAGCTGCTCATCCTCTTCATCGGAGGAAGACATGTCGCCATCTCTGATGTAAAATCTCACAGAAGCTTAAGGGTGGAGAGGGAAGAAAAAAGAAGATTGTATTGTATTAGATACTTTATTTGGCAAAGTAAGATTAGACAAGGTATTCGTCCCCGGTGTAGAAGCTGCAAGCAACAGAATTCAGTATCGTCATATTTTTCTACTTCATCATCATCATCCCAATAAGAGGAAGTAGTAAGGAAGATAAGAAGAAGAATAAATAATAATATTAATGCAGTCGTACTACATGGATAAAGATCCCTCAACACTGTCAAATTATTTACTAAGTCTGCACTACTGTTATTATTAGCTTTTTCTCATGATTGCTACTACCCATCTCCTCTCACTTATGACTGTAACCTTGTTGCTTGCATCTTAAGATTTTCATTAATATTGATTGTTTCCTGATTGCTTATTTGACCCCATGATAATAATTAAACTTTGTACTTCATGATTCTTGACAAATGTCTCTTTTCTTTTATGAAAGCATATGCACCAAAGACAAATTCCTTCTGTGTCCAATCACATTTGGCCAATAAAGAATTCTATTCTATTCTATTCTATTCTATTCTATTCTATTCTATTGACATTAGGCAATATTGTGAGAATTAGGTTATCAGCAGAGTGGGTAGCATAAGTGGGGGGAACAGTCCTTTCATCTAAACGTCTATGGAGATTCTTGATAATCCAGATCACAGTTGTTTCAAAGTTGATTTTTTTTTTCAACTGTCAACTGTAGTCCTGTCAAGCGGAAAGCAAACTGCTCTAGACTCTTCCTACAGTTGTGCGGTTGGGCAATAGGAAAACCTGTGACAGGTTGACCTTTAACTCTTCTTTTCGCCTTAGTCAATACTATTCAACTGGCAAATTCAGGTTCGTAAAGCAGGAATTTCTCTGCGATTCGCTTGCAGTTCTCTAAACCTGAAGTGGCCCATATGGAGGGGAACTACTTCTTTGAGTCATTACCAATTATCCAGAAACACAACTCGCATATATAGATACATATCACTACTTAAACAGAATATTTAGAGAGGTATTGTTTCAGAATTCAACTGATAAGATCTGTTAATAACTAGGAAAGTCAGTGTTCTTTAATTGAATTGTACAAGGAACTTCCTCCATCCTTTCTGCGTACGCTGATTTGGGCCAGAATTCAACCAGAGACATCTACCACTGGCAGTAACAACAACAAGAGTAACAGGTAGTGTATTTTACTAGAATGTGAATGGAATATGAAAACATTTTGGGGCCTATTTTTCACTTTAGTTTAGTATTTTTTGAAAATTATCACTATAATGTATTCTGAAAGAAACCAACCACTATCTAATTATACAAATATATAGAGCCTGGGTGCAATATGCTGGCTCTGTTATAAAAGCAATATTACGTGCTGGTTCTGTTATAAAAGTGCTATTGCTAACATGTTGCAAGCTGCCTTTAGTCGAAGGAGAAGGGTGGCATAAAAATCAAATACATAAATAAATGAATGAATGAATAAAATAAATAAATACATTTTATGCACAGAAGTGCATTCTATTACCTATCCCGTCCAGTGCACAAATCGGGCGGAGGAGGGTTTGGGGGGGATGGAAGTTGCTCACTTTCACAGATGAAGATGACTTTCATCTGATCCTCCTCTTTATTTCTCTGCTAAAAAAACCAAACAAGTGTAAGGAGGACACTCATAACATAAAATGTTATTTGTGTGTGTGTGTGTGTGTTTGTATTTTGAAATACTCCCGGTCGTTGGCGAACTGGTTGCAAAGGGAGTGTGAGGCTCCGCCCACTCACCCAGATTCTGCCATTTGGGTTCTTTTACCCTCTGCGCATGCCCAGAATGCTTTGCACATGTGCAGAGGGTAAAAGAACCCACAGGGGCTGCATCCAGGTGGGTGGGCGGAGCCTCATGCTCCCTTTGCGACCGGCTCTTTTACGACTGACAGACACGCGTGACCCAGGAGCATTTCACCGCTGGTGTCTCTGTGTGTTTGTTTGTGTGTGTGTGTGTAAAAACAGCGCACACAGGAAGAATACAGTGGTACCTCTACTTAAGAACTTAATTCGTTTCGTGACCAGGTTCTTAATTAGAAAAGTTTGTAAGTAGAGGCAATTCTTCCCACAGGAATCAATGTAAAAGCAAATAATTTGTGGAAACCCACTAGGAATGAAATAAAAAGCTGCACATACCCAGGAAGCAAAATCTCGCAAAAGGATGCGCAGGCGGGCGAACCTTTGGGCAAACTACCAATATCTTGCAAGATTGGCAAACCGGCAATATTTTGTGAGTGTGCACGTCCCCTCGCGAAATGTTGCTCCCTATGCATGCACAGGAGCAAAATCTCGAGTCAGGCCCGTGTGTGTGCCCTCTGGAGACAGAGAGTGGGACCCCGAGCAACCCAGTAGCAGGGGAAGCCGGCCTGAAGAAAAACATCCGGTTAATTGTAATGGCTTAGACTGCAGTTTGGAGATGCTATACCCGTGATGGTGAACCTTTTTTCCCTCGGGTGCTGCAAGCCTGTGCACAAACACTATCACAGCGGCACTAGTGCCCCCACACATAATTCAATGGAGGATGAAAATTGCATCCCCTGTCCCTCAGAGGCCCTCTGGAGGCCAAAAACAGCCTGTTTCCCCACTTCTGGTGGGCCCTATAGGCCCGTTTTTCTCCCTCTCCAGGCTCCAGAGGCTTCCCGAAGCTTGGAGAGGGCAAAAATGCTCTCCCACACTCCCCCAGAGGCCTTCCGGAAGCCAAAAATGCCCCCCCAGAGCCTCTGTGGGAGCCGAAAATCAGCTGGCCATTGCGCTCATGGATGCTGGAGCTGAGTTGGGGCAATTTGCTTTTAGTATTGGATTTTATTGTACATTGTTTATGATTGTTGTTAGCCGCCCCGAGTTTTCGGAGAGGGGCTGCATATAAATCCAATAAAACTAAACTAAACTAAACAGCTTATGTGCCTTCAGATATGGCTCTGCGTGCCATCACTGCGTTATACTATATATCAGTAGCATTAAATTGAAAAAAAAAACCATTTCAGGGCAAGTTTCTCCCCAAAGAAGCTTCCATGTCCAGGTGGCCTGGGATTGCACATTTTAAAATACCCCTATACTCAGCTCCAGATCAGGTTGGCAGATAAGGCCTGGGAATTTTCAACTCCTAGATAATGAAGAGGCTAAGATCAGCCTACAGATGGCTGAGGGAGGGGCAGGGATTCTCTCTTCCATCCCCCAGACCAGTGTTTCCCAAACTTGGCAACTTGAAGATATCTGGACTTCAACTCCCAGAATTCCCCAGCCAGCGAATAATGGGAGTTTAAGTCCAGATATCTTCAAGTTGCCAAAGTTGGGAAACACTGCCCCAGACTGTGTTTTCCAAGTCATGATCTGGAAACTCCCAAATTTTCTTCAGGGAGTCCAAGATAATAATACCTGAGTCTTCCTCCTCCTGAACCAAGGGAAGCAGCAGGTCCAGCGTTTTGGTCTGTGATCCTTCTCCTATTTGCATGGGGGTTACAAAAATGATCAGTTACAGCAATAGCACTTAGACTAACTCTAACACTAACCTTTACCCTACCCGAACCCAAAGGAAGGAAGGGAGGAAGGAAGAGAGGGAGGGAGGGAGGGAGGACAAAGAGAGGAAGGGAAAGACGGAAGGAAGGAAATAAGGAAGGAAGGAAGGAAGGAAGGAAGAACAAGAGAGGAAGGGAAGGAAGGAAGGAAGGAAGTGAGGGAGGACAAGGGAGGGAGGGAGGATGGAAGGAAAGAAGGACAAGAGAAGAAGGGAAGGAAGGATGGAAGGAAGGAAGGAAGGAAAGAAGGACAAGAGAAGAAGGGAAGGAAGGAAGAAAGGAAGGAAAGAAGAAAGGAAGATACGAAGGACAAGAGAGGAAGGGAAGGAAGGAAGGAAAGGCAAGAGAGGAAGGGAGGGAAGGAAGGAAGGACAAGAGAGGAAGGGAAAGAAGGGAGGAAGGAAGGAAGAACAAGAGAGTAAGGGAAGGAAGGAAGGAAGTGAGGGAGGACAAGGGAGGGAGGGAGGATGGAAGGAAAGAAGGACAAGAGAAGAAGGGAAGGAAGGACAAGAGAGGAAGGAAAGAAAGGAAGGAAGGAAGGAAAGAAGAAAGGAAGATAGGAAGGACAAGAGAGGAAGGGAAGGAAGGAAAGACAAGAGAGGAAGGGAAGGGAGGAAGGAATGGAGAGGAAGGGGAGGGAGGGAGGGAAGGGAGGAAGGAAGGAAAGAAGGAAGGACAAGAGAGGAAGGGAAGGAAGGACAAGACAGGGAGGGAAGAAAGGAAGGAAGGAAGATAGGAAGGACAAGAGAGGAAGGGAAGGAAGGGAGGACAAGAGAGGGAGGGAAGGAAGGAAGGAAGATAGGAAGGACAAGAGAGGAAGGGAAGGAAGGGAGGACAAGAGAGAAAGGGAAGGAAGGAATGGAGAGGAAGGGGAGGGAGGGAGGGGGGGAAGGGAGGAAGGAAGGACAAGAGAGGAAGGGAAGGAAGGGCAAGAGAAGAAATAAGGAAGGAAGGAAGGGAGGGCGAGGAAGGGGAGGGAGGGAGGGAAGGAAGGAAGGGAGGAAAGACAAAAGAAGAAGGGAAGGAATGAAGAAAAGAAGGAAGGACAAGAGGAAAGGATGGAAGGAAGGAAGGGCACGAGAGGAAGGAATGAAGGAAAGAATGGAGAGGAAGGGGAGGGAGGAAGGAAGGAAGGACAAGAGAGGAAGGGATGGAAGGATGGAGGAGGAGAGCGGGAGGAGGAAGCAGGGGAAGGAGAAGAACAAAAGAAAGGGGGAAAGCAGAGGAGGAGAATTCTAATAGGAAAACGTTGCACAGAGCCATAACCTTAAATTTCTGCAACGCTTCATGTTGTGTGAGTCTATCTACTGATTCTCCGTTGTAATATGTGCCTGGTTTTTCCCTGCACTTCCAACATAGAAGTGACAGATTGAGGTACATTTTAGCAAGTCTAGCTGGTGGCAGGTGCCAACTGTAAAACATTTTATAATGACACAATTATTAAAAGAAATTAAAAAATTTGGAAAAGGGATTTAAAATCAATAAAGTCAAGATAAAAATATAAACTAAAAATCTTTCCAAAAAACCTGGTAAAAGACTTAACTGGGAAAACAGAATTACAGATCAAAAAACAAAAATTTAGGAATTTGGCTTATAGCAAGATATTCATCACTCAAGGAAGATAACGAATAATAATAACAGAGTTGGAAGGGACCATGGAGATTTTCTAGTCCAACCCTCTGCTTGGGGAGAAGACCCTACCCTACTTCAGACAAATGGTTATCCAACATCTTCTTAAAAACGTCCAGTATCGGAGCATTCACGACTTCTGGAGTCAAGCCCGTCTACTGATCAATTGTTCTAACTGTCAGGAATTTTCTCCTCCGTTGCAAGATGCTTCTCTCCTTGATTAGTTTCCACCCATTGCTTCCTGCCCTGCCCTCAGGTGCTTTGGAGAATAGAGGGAGGCGAGAATGAAGGGGAAGGGAGGGGGGAAGGGAGAGGAGGGGGAATGCTGGAGGACGGAAAGGAGTAGAGAGGGGGAAGGGGGAGGAGGGTAGGGGAAGAGAAAGGGGTGAAAGGGGAAGGAAGGGGAAGAGGGAGGGAAGGAAGGGGGCAGGGGAGGGGAAAGGCAGGGGAGGGATGAGGGTGTGGAGAGGGAGAGGGAGAGGGAGAGGAATCGGGAAGGAAGAAGGGAGAGCAGAGGGAGAGGGAACCTGAGAGGAAGGGGGAAGGGGGGAGGGAAAGAGAGGGGGAGGGGGTATCAGGAAGGGAAGGGGAGGGGAAGGGAGAGGTGGGGGAAGTTTTTAGGAAGGGAGAGGGAGAGAGAGGCAGGGGAGAGATAGGGATGGGGAGAGAGGAGGAGTGGAAGGGGAAGGGGGGAGGGGAAATGGGGGAGGAGGAGGCACCTACTGGAAGCTCCAGGCAGATAGAGGCTCGGGAGCTCTTCTTGTGTCTTCCGGGTCTCCTCCGTGTTTCCTCAGTGGGAGCTCCATCTGAAAGAGAGACCAAGATGTGAGAGCAGCCGGGAGGGGGAGGCTGTCCAGAGACTTCTGCCCTCCATATCTTCACCCCACCCCCACCCCCACCGAGGGTTCCCCCCTTTCAGACTACATGGGAGGAAATGAGGGACATCCTGTGCCCCCTCAGTCAGGGCTGTCATCTGAGGGTTCCTCACCTCCCCCTCAGAACTCTGAGGGCTCCACAGCATGGAGGCCTTCTGCTCCCTGAGCTGGGCGTTGGTGTTTTGCTTTTCCTCCAGAGTCCTGTTCAGGTCCACCCTTTCGGCCACCATGTCCTCTAGCAGATGGGAATTCTTGTAAATTATGAAGAAGAGACAGAAATTAGCCCTCTCATGATTGATAGATAGATAGATAGATAGATAGATAGATAGATAGAAGATATAGATAGATAGATAGATAGATAGATAGGTAGGTAGGTAGATAGATAGATAGATAGATAGATAGATAGATAGATAGATAGATAGATAGATAGATAGATAGATAGATATGGATGGAGAGAATGAGAGAGGGAGGGAGGGAGGAAGGATTTGAAAGAATGTCGGAATTCATCTATAAATATTTCTCACTTCTCCAGTTGTTGATTTATTTTCAGGTTCTCCTGACTCCGGCCAGTTTGCTCCAGAACTCTGCAGAGGAGGCTTCGATATTTGTCCCTCTCAACATTCAACTTTATCTGATGATGACCAATTCTGCAAAAGAGAAAGACAAGAGCAAAATTAGCCCAATCAGGTTTTCATTCAAACAATGCAACTTGTTTCAAATTTTTTAAAGCTACCTAAAAATACCTGGCAGTTTCTGAGCTTTACTTTCTCCGTTATTGACTTTTGCCCCTTTGCCCAAGTCAGCCTTGCTGTCCGAGAATTGCTCCCCTCCTCTCTTCTGCCTGCAGCTCTCTGCAGAGTTCGGAGTTCTCCTGGGCAAGCTGGGCGGCTTTTGCCAGGAGCTGCTCATTCAGAGAGCTCGTCTGGGGGGTCGTGCTGTAAATTCCAGGATCAGAGAGAAATTAGTGGGTTTTTACTAGAATCATCGAACTTTTTTTCAATTGAAAAATATTTCTTGTGTTTGTGTGTATAACTTCAGTGTTGCTACTACAACTCCTCCCTCTGGCAACCCCAGGAATCATTTTAATCGCCACATACACGTATTGATCCAAACTATATTGTGTGGTTTCTCTGTGTCATAGAATATAGGTGAGTATAAGGGTAGATGTATAATATTTATTTATTTAGTCATGTTTGTGTAATGAATATTGGAGGGGGCCACCCTTTCAGAACTGTATGCAACAAAATTTTGTTTTAATCTATGCTGATTAGTGTACACTGAAAGTTATAATAAAGTTATTATATCATATTCTATTCTACATTTTCTCCTATATCCTGTGCTATGGCATACATGCAATGCCAAGCTATCCTATCCTAGTTTTTTCTATCCTATCCTATTCTATTCTATTTCCTCTTTCCTCTATTCTGTTCTATTTATCCTATCCTAGATCCTATCCTATTATTCTGTTCTGGGGTTTGGGGTTTTATTATTAGTTGAGAGCTTTTCTTGCTTCCCTCAGTGGCCTCTTCGGACTGAGCCATTTGGACAGGGGGATTCTACACAGGCAGAAAGTCGTTGGAATGTACCAACTCCTGGAATCCTTAGGGGTCGTTATCTGTGGATGATTTGGGTCTTCCTGAGGGAGCAGCCCAGACAATGGGGGAGGGGTTGTGCCTGAGGCCTCTTGAATGGAGCAGGTTATACTAGAGCTGGAAGGGACCTCGGAGGTCTTCTAGCCCAGCCCCCTGCTATCCCCCCCCCTCAGACAAGGGAATCTTGAAGGCAAGCGGTTCCACTGGCTAACTGTCCTCGCTGTGAGGATAATTTCTCCTTCATTCCAGGTGGCTTCTCTCAGTCCTTAGTTCCCATCCATCGTTCCTTGTGCTGCCCTCTGGGACCCTGGAGAATAACGTGTCCCCTCTTCTGGATGGCAGCCCCTCAAATACTGGAGTGCTGCCAGGACCTCACCCCTAATTCTTCTTTTCTCCAGACTAGCCATGCCCAAAACCTGCAGCCGCTCTTCGTATGCTTCAGCCTCCAGGCCTTTGGTCCCCTCAGTGGCTCTTCTCTGGACTTTTTCTTCCAGGGTCTCAACCTCTTTTCAGTTGCACTATTCCAGTATTCTGCGGAGGGAAGGAGCCTCCGCTTGGGCCCAACTGGATCCCTTAGCTCCTCTCCCCAACCATGGACCTTCCTTGTACAAAATGGGGGTCTCCAGTCAGGGATTCCTTTCCTTTGGGGCTCCTTTCCCACTTTATCCCATGATGGCTGGGAAAGATGGGAGGCTCCTCAGGACCCCCAGGATGGGATCCCAGAGATAAGGGGGCAGGAAGGACCTCCGAGCATCTCCAGGGCAATTATCAAGGAGGAGACCAGAAGAGACTCTGCTTCTCTCGGTCTGCAGCGGGTGGGAGAGGATGAATGTCTGAATGTCTGATTTCGATCCAAAGATCGTTTTCCGACACCACCACCCCACACACACACACAAGGCTCACTTGTCTCACAGCTCTTACGAGATTCGGGAAAGGTTGGCTAGGACTCCTCATTACACTATTAGATGAATTTAAAAAGGAATTTTTTAAATATAATTTTCCTTTTCTAATTTTTCTAAATTGCTAATTCCAATATTCCAATATATTCTGATTTTTAATTAGAAAAGAAAGAGTGAGACGTCACCTGACCCTGACTTGCAGCCTCCCCCATTGGCTTCCCCATTGATTTTCTGTTGGAAGCCCCTGAGAAGATTGCAGATGATCACCATGTAACTCTGGGATGCTGCAGCTGTGGTCAAGGGGAGCCAGCTGTAAAGGGCCTGGATTGCAATCGCACGACTGCAGGGACACCGTAATGGCCTGCTTCTAAGTTGCATTTTCCAGGTTTGTCATGATTTTCAACTGTTTCTAAATGACTGGTCATAAATCAAGGATTACCTGTATTACAGATATTCAGAGAATCACAGAATGTAAGCTGTGAAAGGCACCTTCATGGTCATCTAGAGCAGAGGTCCCCAACCGCCGGTCCGCGGACCGGGACCGGGCCGTTGGGGTTTTTCAGCCGGTCCGCGGCGCCGCTGACAGCTAGCTTTGGCTGCCGGGGGGGCGGGGAGGATTAAATCCTCCCCCCCTCCAGGAGCAGCAAAAGCCTAAGCGGCGGGGTGCATTTCGGCAATGCTTTCCCTCCGCGGTGGGGGGTGCAGGGCAGGCGCAGGCAGCCCCAGGAGACGCCGCCGCTATCCGGGCGCGGCGAAAGCGAGTCCGGTCGAAAGGCTGCCCGGGTCGCGCCTGCGGTCGTCCTCGCGCTCCCATCGCGCAACAAGTGCGGGCTTGTTGTGGCTGCCGCGCGCCGCTTTGCCTCCCTCTGCTGCGAGCCTTCGGGGCTCCGGGGCGGCGCGGCTGGCGGGAGGGCAGCTTCCAGCGGGACGTTGATGGGTCTTGGAAAGCTTTCTCGTGGCGGTGGCTCTGGCGCGGCTGCAGAGCGTTGGTGGGAGCGGGAACTCCGTCGGATCGCCCGAACTCCAAAGCCTCAGCGAGGTTTGGCTGCCGGGGGGGCGGGGAGGATTAAATCCTCCCCCCCTCCAGGAGCAGCAAAAGCCTAAGCGGCGGGGTGCGCCCTTTGCATTTCGGCATTGGCGCTCTCTCCTCCAGGAGCAGCAAAAGCCTCAGCGACTGATCGCGTCATTTGCCTTTCTGCTCCATCGCTGAGGCTTTTGCTGCTCGTGGAGGGGAGAGCGCCAATGCCGAAATGCAAAGGGCGCACCCCGCCGCTTAGGCTTTTGCTGCTCGTGGAGGGGGGGTTGGCGGTGCCGATACCAAATGCTTTCCCTCCGCGGTGGGGGGTGCAGGGCAGGCGCAGGCAGCCCCAGGAGACAAAGAGTGAATGAGAGAAAGGAAAGAGAGAGAAAGGGAGGGAGAGAAAGGAGTGAGAGATAGAAAGGATAGAGAGTAAGAGGGAATGAGAGAAAGGAAAGAGAGAGAAAGGGAGAGAGAGAAGGAAAGAGTGAGAGATAGAAAGGATAGAAAGAGGGAATGAGAGAAAGGAAAGAGAGAGAAAGGGAGGGAGAGAAGGAAAGAGTGAGAGATAGAAAGGATAGAAAGAGGGAATGAGAGAAAGGAAAGAGAGAGAGAGGGAGGGAGAGAAGGAAAGAGTGAGAGATAGAAAGGATAGAAAGAGGGAATGAGAGAAAGGAAAGAGAGAGAAAGGGAGAGAGAGAAGGAAAGAGTGAGAGATAGAAAGGATAGAAAGAGGGAATGAGAGAAAGGAAAGAGAGAGAAAGGGAGGGAGAGAAGGAAAGAGTGAGAGATAGAAAGGATAGAAAGAGGGAATGAGAGAAAGGAAAGAGAGAGAAAGGGAGAGAGAGAAGGAAAGAGTGAGAGATAGAAAGGATAGAAAGAGGGAATGAGAGAAAGGAAAGAGAGAGAAAGGGAGGGAGAGAAGGAAAGAGTGAGAGATAGAAAGGATAGAAAGAGGGAATGAGAGAAAGGAAAGAGAGAGAAAGGGAGAGAGAGAAGGAAAGAGTGAGAGATAGAAAGGATAGAAAGAGGGAATGAGAGAAAGGAAAGAGAGAGAAAGGGAGGGAGAGAAGGAAAGAGTGAGAGATAGAAAGGATAGAAAGAGGGAATGAGAGAAAGGAAAGAGAGAGAAAGGGAGGGAGAGAAGGAAAGAGTGAGAGATAGAAAGGATAGAAAGAGGGAATGAGAGAAAGAGGAAATGAAGGAAATGAACCCCACCCCCATATGACCAAAGCGCCCCCCCCCCCCCCCCACCGGGCCATGGAAAACTGGTCTAGCTTAATGCCGGTCCCTGGTGCAAAAAAGGTTGGGGACCTCTGATCTAGAGCAACCCTCTCCTTCATCCAGGAACCCAATGCCACAAACACACCGTTTACACAGACGGATCTCTCATTCTTGCATTTTGATGGTCTTTTCTTTATTTTTATCAGGGAGTTGATGCAAATTATTCAGAGCCATATCTGAACTCCTTGCAAGGAATTGGATGTGACCTGGAAGGGAATTCATGCCCAGCTCCATTGGGACCTCAAACGCCTGAGGAAGAGCAGCCAGACGGGCAAGAGGAGAAGCCATTTCAGTGCTCGATGGGTGGAAAAAGGAAGAGGAGATCCCTCACTTCCCATCATCCTTCGATGACTATCATCTCAATGTAGGGAGTATGGAACTCTACCATAGACTTCTGTCGATCTTGAATGGCTTGAACAGATGCTTCCAGGCATTTCTTCACATTTCAATGAGGTTTTTCTGTCTCTTTTCCCCACAGAAGAGTATGGATACATCCAGCCAACCCTCTGGAAGCTCCAGGACCTTCCTTTTGAAGGGGGATCAGGGATGCCAGAAGTCATCCTGCCAGGGAGTCTCTCGATGGCTCGATGGACACGGATGGCAAAGAAAGGTGGAACAAACATTATTTGGAGATGCAGGTGATGCTCTTCTTGGTTCATGGGAGCAACCTCATTCTTCTGAGGTCAAGGACTTTTGGAAAACAGGCTGCTTTGTTGCAAGAAAGCATTAGATGCTCGTTTCAGAGGTATAAATGAGGAAGGAAATGTTTGGCCTGAAAGCCACATTCCATCTGCATTGTCGTTTCTTGACGGTTCCCCAGATGGAGCGCTATAGTCTGGTGGGTTTCCTTTTTCCTCTTACCTTGATAGCTGCTTTTCTTGCTGCATTCTCCAGCTGCTGAGAGAAGGACTTTCGGTTGCTGTAAAGGCCCTGCCTGTACCGAGATGTTGACTTCTTGACCGCAGAACTATCCGCATCTTCTATCCAGTACAAACTATCACCTTAAGGATGGGGAGGGAAGGGGGAAAAGATTGAATTGAATTGAATTAGATACCTTAATTGGCCAAGTAATATTAGACATGCAAGGAATTCCTTCCAGTATACAAATCGGGGGGAGGGGGGTTGGGGGGGGAGGGAAGTTACTCACAATTAAGGACGAAGGGGAGTTTCTCTTCTTCCTCCACTTTCTCCTCTTCCTCCACTTTCTCCTCAAGTTCCTCCACTTTCTCCTCAAGTTCCTCATATTTTACGTCTTCCTCCACTTTCTCAAATTCCGCATCTTTCACCTCTTCCTCTACTTTATCCTCAATTTCGTCATCTTTCTCCTAAAAAATAAGAAGTGTAAGGAGGACACTCATAACATAAAAGGTTGTTTGTGTGTGTTTTGAAGTTGCTCACTTTCACAGATGAAGATGACTTTCATCTGATCCTCTTTATTTCTCCGCTAAAAAACCCAAAAAAGTGTAAGGAGGACACTCATAACATAAAATGTTATGTGTGTGTGTGTGTGTGTTTGTATTTTGAAATACTCCCGGTCGTCGGCGAATCAGTTGCAAAGGGAGTGTGAGGCTCCGCCCACTCACCCAGATGCCGCCATTTGGGTTCTTTTACCCTCTGCGCATGCGCAGAATGCTTTGCACATGTGCAGAGGGTAAAAGAACCCAAAGGGGATGCATCCAGGTGGGTGGGCAGAGCCTCATGCTCCCTTCGTGACCGGCTCTCCGATGACTGACAGACACGCGTGACCCAGGAGCATTTCACCGCTGGTTTGTGTGTTTGTGTGTGTGTATATATAAAAGCAGCACACACAGGAAGAATACAGTGGTACCTCTACTTAAGAACTTCAGGTTCTTAATTAGAAAAGTTTGTAAGTAGAAGCAATTTTTCCCATAGGAATCAATGTAAAAGCAAATAATGTGTGAAAAACCACTAGGAATGAAATAAAAGCTGTGCGTACAGTGGGTGCATGCGTCAGAGCACGATTTGGCTTCTGCATATACGCAGGAAGCAATATCTCGTAAAAGGATGCACTGGCGGGTGAAATTTTGGCAATTTTGAGCAAACTACCAATATCTTGCAAGATTGGCAAGCCGGCAATATTTTGTGAGTGCGCATGTCCCCTCGCGAAATTTAGATCCCTATGCATGCGCAGAAGCCAAATCTCGAATCAGGGCCGTGTGCCTGCCCTCCGTAGACAGAGAGTGGCACCACAGTAGCAGGGGAAGCAGGCCTCAAGAAAAACATCCGGTTAATTGTAATGGGTTGGACTGCAGTTTGGAGGTGCTATACCCATGATGGCGAACCTTTGTTCCCTTGGGTGCCGCAAGAGTGTGCACACACTCAATGCCTGAGGAGGATGAAAATTGCCTCCCCTGCCCCTCAGAGGCCCTCTGGAGGCCAAAAACAGCCTGTTTCCCCACTTCTGGTGGGCCCTATAGGCCCGTTTTTCACCCTCCCCAGGCTTCCCGGAGCCTGGAGAGGGCAAATGTCCAGATATTTTCAAGTTACCAAGGTTCGAAACACTGCCCCAGATTGTGTTTCCCAAGTCGTGATCTGGAAACTCCCAGATTTTCTTCAGGAATTACAAGATAATAATACCTGAGTCTTCCTTCTCCTCCATGGGAAACAGCACCTCAACAAATTTGTTTGACGCTTCTCCTATTTGCATGGGGATAAGAAAAAGGATCAGTTACAGCAATAGCACTTGGACTCTAATACTAACCTTTACTCTACCTGAACCCAAAGGAAGGGAGGGAGGGAGGGAGGGAGGGAAGAAGGAACAACAAGAGAGGAAGGGAAGGGAAGGAAGGAAGGTCCGTTTTTCACCCTCCACAGGCTCCAGAGGCTTCCCGGAGCCTGGAGAGGGCAAACGTCCAGATATTTTCAAGTTGCCAAGGTTCGAAACACTGCCCCAGATTGTGTTTCCCAAGTCATGATCTGGAAACTCCCAGATTTTCTTCAGGAATTCCAAGATAATAATACCCGAGTCCTCCTTCTCCTTATCCATGGGAAGCAGCAGGTAAAATAATTTCGGTGACGCTTCTCCTATTTGCATGGGGATAAGAAAAAGGATCAGTTACAGCAATAGCACTTGGACTCTAACACTAACCTTTACTCTACCCGAACCCAAAGGAAGAAAGGGAGGAAGGGAGGGAGGGAGGACAAGAGAGGAAGGGAAGGAAGGAAGGAAGGAAAAAAGGAAGGAAAAAAGAAGGAAGGTAGTCCGTTTTTCACAATCCCCAGGCTCCAGAGGCTTCCCGGAGCCTGGAGAGGGCAAATGTCCAGATATTTTCAAGTTACCAAGGTTCGAAACACTGCCCCAGATTGTGTTTCCCAAGTCGTGATCTGGAAACTCCCAGATTTTCTTCAGGAATTACAAGATAATAATACCTGAGTCTTCCTTCTCCTCCATGGGAAACAGCACCTCAACAAATTTGTTTGACGCTTCTCCTATTTGCATGGGGATAAGAAAAAGGATCAGTTACAGCAATAGCACTTGGACTCTAATACTAACCTTTACTCTATCTGAACCCAAAGGAAGGGAGGGAGGGAGGGAGGGAAGAAGGAACAACAAGAGAGGAAGGGAAGGGAAGGAAGGAAGGAAGGTCCGTTTTTCACCCTCCACAGGCTCCAGAGGCTTCCCGGAGCCTGGAGAGGGCAAATGTCCAGATATTTTCAAGTTGCCAAGGTTCGAAACACTGCCCCAGATTGTGTTTCCCAAGTCGTGATCTGGAAACTCCCAGATTTTCTTCAGGAATTCCAAGATAATAATACCTGAGTCTTCCTCCTCTTGATCCATGGGAAGCAGCAGGTCCAAAAATTTGTTTGACGCTTCTCCTATTTGCATGGGGATAAGAAAAATGATCAGTTGCAGCAATAGCACTTGGACTCTAACACTAACCTTTACTATACCCGAACCCAAAGGAAGGGAGGGAGGGAGGGAAGAAGGAACAACAAGAGAGGAAGGGAAGGGAAGGAAGGAAGGTCCGTTTTTCTCCCTCTCCAGGCTCCAGAGGCTTCCCGGAGCCTGGAGAGGGCAAAAATGCTCTCCCACACTCCCCCAGGAAGCCAAAAATGCCCCCCCAGAGCCTCTGTGGGAGCCGAAAATCAGCTGGCCAATGCGCTCATGGATGCTGGAGCTGAGTTGGGGCAATTTGCTTTTAGTATTGGATTTAATTGTACATTGTTTATTATTGTTGTTAGCCGCCCCGAGTTTTCAGAGAGGGGCTGCATATAAATCCAATAAAACTAAACTAAACTAAACAGCTTACGTTTTTCACCCTCCCAAGGCTCCTGAGGCTTCCCGGAGCCTGGAGAGGGCAAATGTCCAGATATTTTCAAGTTGCCAAGGTTCGAAACACTGCCCCAGATTGTGTTTCCCAAGTCATGATCTGGAAACTCCCAGATTTTCTAAAGGAATTCCAAGATAATAATACCTGAGTCTTCCTTCTCAGCCAGGGGAAACAGCATCTCAAAACATTCGTGTGACGCTTCTCCTATTTGCATGGGGATAAGAAAAAGAATCAGTTACAGCAATAGCACTTGGACTCTAACACTAACCTTTACTCTACCCAAACCCAAAGAAAGGGAGGGAAGGAGGGAAGAAGGAACAACAAGAGAGGAAGGGAAGGGAAGGAAGGAAGGTAGGTCCGTTTTTCACCCTCCCCAGGCTCCAGAGGCTTCCCGGAGCCTGGAGAGGGCAAATGTCCAGATATTTTCAAGTTGCCAAGGTTCGAAACACTGCCCCAGATTGTGTTTCCCAAGTCGTGATCTGGAAACTCCCAGATTTTCTTCAGGAATTCCAAGATAATAATACCTGAGTCTTCCTCCTCTTGATCCATGGGAAGCAGCAGGTCCAAAAATTTGTTTGATGCTTCTCCTATTTGCATGGGGATAAGAAAAACGATCAGTTACAGCAATAGCACTTGGACTCTAACACTAACCTTTACTCTACCCGAACCCAAAGGAAGGAAGGGAGGGAGGGAAGAAGGAACAACAAGAGGGGAAGGGAAGGGAAGGAAGGAAGGAAGGTCCGTTTTTCTCCCTCTCCAGGGTCCAGAGGCTTCCCGGAGCCTGGAGAGGGCAAATGTCCAGATATTTTCAAGTTGCCAAGGTTCGAAACACTGCCCCAGATTGTGTTTCCCAAGTCATGATCTGGAAACTCCCAGATTTTCTAAAGGAATTCCAAGATAATAATACCTGAGTCTTCGTTCTCAGCCAGGGGAAACAGCATCTCAAAACATTCGTGTGACGCTTCTCCTATTTCCTTATGGATAAGAAAAAGAATCAGTTACAGCAATAGCACTTGGACTCTAACACTAACCTTTACTCTACCCAAACCCAAAGAAAGGGAGGGAAGGAGGGAAGAAGGAACAACAAGAGAGGAAGGGAAGGAAGGAAGGAAGGTAGGTCCGTTTTTCACCCTCCCCAGGCTCCAGAGGCTTCCCGGAGCCTGGGGAGGGCAAATGTCCAGATATTTTCAAGTTGCCAAGGTTCGAAACACTGCCCCAGATTGTGTTTCCCAAGTCATGATCTGGAAACTCCCAGATTTTCTTCAGGAATTCCAAGATAATAATACCTGAGTCTTCCTCCTCTTGATCCAGGGGAAACAGGAGGTCCAAAAATTTGTTTGATGCTTCTCCTATTTGCATGGGGATAAGAAAAACGATCAGTTACAGCAATAGCACTTGGACTCTAACACTAACCTTTACTCTACCCGAACCCAAAGGAAGGGAGGGAGGGAGGGAGGGAAGGAGGGAGGGAAGAAGGAACAACAAGAGAGGAAGGGAAGGGAAGGAAGGAAGGTCCGTTTTTCTCCCTCTCCAGGCTCCAGAGGCTTCCCGGAGCTTGGAGAGGGCAAAAATGCTCTCCCACACTCCCCCAGAGGCCTTCCGGAAGCCAAAAATGCCCCCCCAGAGCCTCTGTGGGAGCCGAAAATCAGCTGGCCAATGCGCTCATGGATGCTGGAGCTGATTTGGGGCAATTTGCTTTTAGTATTGGATTTTATTGTACATTGTTTATGATTGTTGTTAGCCGCCCCGAGTTTTCGGAGAGGGGTGGCATATAAATCCAATAAAACTAAACTAAACTAAACAGCTTACGTTCCTTCAGATATGGCTCTGCGTGTAGCATTAAATTGAAAAAAAAAAACCATTTCAGGGCAAGTTTCTCCCCAAAGAAGCTTCCATGTCCAGGTGGCCTGGGATTGCACATTTTAAAATACCCCTATACTCAGCTCCAGATCAGGTTGGCAGATAAGGCCTGGGAATTTGCAACTCCTAGATAATGAAGAGGTTAAGATCAGCCTACAGATGGCTGAGGGAGGGGCAGGGATTCTCTCTTCAATCCCCAGACCGGGTGTTTCCCAACCTAGGCAACTTGAAGAAATCTGGAATTCCAAGATAATAATACCTGAGTCTTCCTCCTCCTGAACCAGGGGAAGCAGCAGGTCCAGCATTTTTGTCTCTCATGCTTCTCCTATTTGCATGGGGGTTACAAAAATGATCAGTTACAGCAAAAGCATTTGGACTAACTTTAACATTAACCTTTACCCTACCCGAATCCAAAGGATGGAAGAAAGGAATGAAGGAAGGGAGGGAGGGATGGAGGACAAGAGAAGAAGGAAAGGAAGGAAGGAAGGAAGGAAGGAAGAGCACCTATATACCAATTCACAGTGCTTTACAGCCCTCTCTAAGCAGTTTACACAGTCGGAATATTGCCTCCAAATTCCTCCATTTTTGGCCACACTCACTCAGTCACATGACCCCACCACCAAGCCACGCCCACAGAATTGGTAGGGGAACATTTGAATGTCATCCCTTAGGGAGAGGGCGTGTCTTTCAGGTCAATGTTGAATCCCTACAGTTTCCTTTATTTCAGAAGTGACTTCTCCTGGCCCGCATCTTCCTAGGACTCACTTACCTGGGATGACAGGACCCCCTCCAAAAAAAGAGATGAGACCAGAACTCAGGGTCTCCTAAAGTATTTGTTTGTGTTTGTGTGTGTGTGTATGTGTGTTTTCTGTTGATCCACCTGATATACCTAAATATGGGAGGGAGCATACTGCTTCCTTTTTGCCTTTCTGTCCCACTTCAGGGGACATCCAGGCTACAGACCATAGTTTTAAACTTACAAAAATCGATAAAGAAATAAAGGCAGACTATTTGAAATAAAGGGACTATTTAGTTCTCATCAGCTAGCCATGTTAAGCACTGCGTAAAAAGGCAAGCACCCCAGGTTTGAGTCCTTAAAGGCTACGACTAGCTGACGAGAGCCAAATAGCTTGAAATAAATCTCTACTAGTCTTCCCTTTACTTCTTTACCAGTTCTTCATAGGTTTTTGTGTGTGTATGTATGTGAGTGTACACCCCACACATATATATAAACCATCTCCTGCCGCATACCTCCCAGAGACCAATAAGATCCCACAGAATTGGTCTTCTCCAAGTCCCGTCAGTTAACCAATGTAGGTTGGCGGGCCCGCAGGGGAGAGCCTTCTCTGTGGCTGCCCCGCCTCTATGGAACCAACTCACCTCTGATGTCCGTACTGCTCTCACCCTTCTGTCCTTCTGGAAAGCTGCAAATACTTTCTACTTAAGAACCTGGTCAATGAAGTTCTTAAGTAGAGGTACCACTCTGTGTGTGTGTGTGTGTATACACACAAACACACACATATGCATACATACATATATATACGCATATGCAAATAAATATATATAGAAAGAAAGAAAGCTCCCCTGGGTGCAAACCTGAAACTATTGGACCATTACTTGAACATTGACAAACTCGCCAGCAGTCAATTGCAAAACCAGCTGTATTCAGAACAGCTTCCATCCTGCAATGATATCTGTAACATTATCAAAACATCTGCCTATCCCAGGTCCTTGGAAAGAACCAGATAGGTCAGGGATTCCCAAACTTGACAATTTTAAGACTTCTGGATTTCATCTCCAAGAATTCTCCAGCCAGCGAGAGTTGAAGTTCACAAGTCTTAAAGTTGCCAAGTTTGAAGATCTTTGGGACAGGTAGACAAAAATGCCAAATCCTATCTGAACATCTGACTGACTGTTCAACAAACCATAATAACAACAATAATGACAACGTGCACGGATGCTTCAAGGAATTCAAGATGCTTAAAGTCTTTCAAGCCAATGTGGGATAACTTTCCCACATGGTGAAGGTTTATTCATTCATTCATCAAACTGAAAGATTATCTGTCTCATTCATAGAGCAGGTTGGAGCAGTCATTCACTCAGTCATTCAGTTCTCAAAGTAGCCAAGAAAGAGAAAGGGGAATCACCAGAGAGTTTTCTCAAGTAGTGATACCCATCCTCAAGGAGAAAGACAGTCCCTTCTTCCCGATTGCAGAAAACTCCCAAACCCAGAATTAACCAGGTCAGACAATCTTCCTGGCCATCATGCTATGGAAAGGAACTCCAGGCACGCAAAGAGGTGGTTCAGAAAGCAATAATTTCAGAAAATAAAACAAAGAGAGAGTTTAAAAAAAGGAAGACCTGCTTCCTTGTGATTAAAGACCAAAATAAATACATCAAAATAAATAGAAGGAAATTAATTTTGTGAGGGGGTCATGCACATTTTTGTTCCTTAATCAATGGTTGAAGCTCAGTGATGGAAGATGTGTGGGGGGAGGGGAAGAAGCCTTACCGTTCCTTCTGAAATAATCTTCTCAGCTACATCCATGTCTACTTCAGTTTTGAGGGAATCTGCAGGAAAAAAGAGAGACAAAACTTCACGTCTGTTCATCATTGCTCCAGTGCCATCAGTGTTAAAAGCAGAGAGGGCAACCTTAAACACCCACCCACCCATTACTTGGGAACATACACACACAACTTACTGTGTCTACATCAAGCTGCATGCAGGTGGCAATCAGCAACTGCCTACATGCGATATTTCAAATCATCGCAAGGCAACTGAAACTCCCATGGAATCAGAACTTTGAGTTGTCTTCTAAATTGCAACTGCCATGCCACCAGTCCTGGCTGGAGTGGGTTGAGGCCATAGAGCAGCTCTCTGTACAACTGAAGCCCAGGAAATATTATATTTTTACTTTCCTTTTTAAAAAAATAATATTTATGAAATATTTGAATTAAAATAAAACAATTTGACTAACAAACATATAAACACACATTGCTCTATTATAAGTAAACATTTTTATCATGAGATCATTTTCTTTTGCATATATATTGTATTAGTTAAGCATATTTACAACAATTTATTCTTATTTAATTACATAACTACTTTTCTATTTTTTTTTCATTTTCATTTTGTATTATTTTGTGATTTTGTATTCAACAAGCTTTGCTTATTACTAGCGGTTATTAGTAAAGATCTCCTTTAGTTTGAAATTCACTTTTATCTAAGCACAGGCCAAAGGAATCAACAGCTTTAAAATATCCCCAGCATTAACAATAAACAGTATAATAATAATTTAAAACATCAGCCAACACTGATATTTTAAGGGGTAACCAGTATATATAAATAAAATAAATATGCAGCTTTCCTAAAATGGTCAAACATACTAACTCTGCCAATGAGCATCAGAAGAAGCCATAAAAATGAGATGTTTAAAGATCACTCAAAATCACCCCTCTAGCCACTACCTATGCTGCCCCAAATTGTTTCCAAAATCACCCCACTAGTTGCTTCCAATGCCACCCCAAATTGCTTCCAAAATCACCCATTCTAGATTTTGAAAGCAATTTGGGGTGGTGTAGGAAACAGCTAGAGGGGTGATTTTGAAGCGATTTGGGGCAGTGTAAGAAGTGACTAGAGGGGTGATTTTGGAAGCGATTTGGGGCAGTGTAAGAAGTGGCTAGAAGGGTGATTTTGGAAGCGATTTGGGGCAGTGTAGGAAGCAGCTGGAAGGGTGATTTTGGAAGTGATTTGGGACTGTGTAGGAAGCGTCTGGAGGGGTGATTTTGGCAGTGAGATGGGGCGAAGGAAGCAGTAGGGAAGGGGAGATTTTGGCAGCAGGATAGGGCGGAAGCCAGGAGCAGAGGAAGCGGAGGGCCAGAGGGGAAAGTGGCAATGAAATGGGGTGGCTGCGGAGAGCTCCTCCAACGTGCCATTCTGGCCGCTGCTTTCAGCCACAACAGCAGCCAAGAGAGAAGCGAGGCTTCATAAGTAGAAAATGGTTCATGAGGCAAAAAAGTCTTGAACACACGGTTTATATCTCGAAAAGTTCGTAAGTATAGGCGTTCATAAGTAGAGGTACCACTGTACTTTTACTGTTGTCCAGATTATTTTAAGTGCCATATTTTTTATTTGGTGCTTTACATCATTCTCTTGACATATTACCGTATTATATACTGTACAGTAGTTGTCATCACAGACCAGCATAACCAGACAAACTGTGAATCCTATCAAGAATTTCTTACTACTACTGTACCATTATTTCCATGTAGGGTGCAATCCTGCTGCAGCAAAAACATCCAAACACGCAGCCGCATGTTGGATGCCTGTTGGATGTGTTTTAAATCTGATTGAGGCAGCATTTTGGGATGCAATTTATGGACAGCAGTGTTATATATGTTCTGTTCGGGAATGCTGCAAAATGAAACATCTCCTACGTCTTACTTTGGGGGATGTCTTATATTAGGCAATTCTACGAAACCTCTTCTATGTCTTAGTTTCGGGGGTGACTTATTTTCGGGGAAACAGGGTATATGAGAGAGACTCATCACATGCAAGTCAAGATAGTACAAGCCGTGATTTGTCATAATTGTGATGATTATGGATACATCTCCTGAAAACCCGAAATCCCCCATCTCAGAAAATTAGAATATTACATGCGATCAATAAAGCAAGGATTGTGCATAGAACATCGGACCTCTGAAAAGTATAAACATGCATATGTGCTCAGCACTTGGCTTGGTGCCCTTTTGCAGCAATTACTGCCTCAATGTGGCGTGGCATGGAAGCTATCAGCCTGTGGCACTGCTGAGGTTTTATGGAAGACCAGGATGCTTCAATAGTGGCCTTCAGCTCTTCTGCATTGTTCAGTCTCGTGTCTCTCATCTTTCCCTTGGCAATGACCCATAGACTCTCTATGGGGTTCAGGTCAGGGGAGTTTGCTGGCCAATTGAAATACCGTTGATCATTTCTAATAGCCAGTCAATAGGAAGAGGCGCATAATGTAATAATGGATAAAATGAGCTCTTGATCTAATTATGGCCTGAATAAACCAATGACTGAATAAAATAATACACTAAGATTTGAACTGTGAATTCATTTTAAAAAAAAATTGCTCCAAGGAGTTTCCCAATTCTTCCTTGGTATCTCTTGCTGGATTGATCACCTCAAAAATCAAGATTAGATTATTTGCTGATGTGCCTTCTCTATTCTCTTTCTCATGGAGGCCAAATCACACCCTACCTCTGTTTCCCTAATCCCACCCCCATTTCCCTTCTCGCCCACAAACACAACATTATCCACGGTGCTGTAGTCATATGTATATGCCAAGCAGCCATTACATTTCAGAACAGAACAATATGAAATTCAAGGTCCTCATTTTTAAGCTTCAGGCCAAACATCCTTGTGACAACTTGCGAAGATTTTTCCTGAACGGGGGGGGGGGGGGATCGTGACTCACAGCTGCACCGAGGAATTCACACCCCAATCAAAACAAAACACATCCCAGCCATCCAAAGTCAAGGCCACCTCCACAGAGAGCTGGAACGGCCGGAGGGAGTGACTTCTATGGCCCGCAAAATTGCTTTGCCTGGGGGAAAGAGGGTCAGAGGCAAGGTGAAGTAAGAGTTGGCTTTACTTACCCTGTTTTCCCCAAAATAAGACATCCCCTGATAATAAACCCAGTTGGGCTTTTGAGTGCATAGCAATAGAGGCCAAACACTTATTTCAGGGCTCAGAAAATATAAGACAGGCTCTTATTTTTGGGGAAATACGGCAGTTTGTACCAACATGGCGTTTGTAATAAAAATTAGATTTTTCTTGGTAAATGACTTGGGAATCCTGCTTTTTTGTGTGTGGGGGGGAATCGGTCGGAACCTTGACATCTTATAGGTCAGTGATGGCGATCCTATGGCGCAGGTGCCACGGGGCACGCGGAGCCATATCTGCTGGCACACAAGCTTTTGCCCTACCTCAGCTCCAGCGTCCATGTGTGTGCCAGCCAGCTGATTTTTGGCTCGCACAGAGGCTCTGGGAGGGTGCTTTTACCCTAGGCTGGTTTCCAGGGAAACCTTTGCAGCCTAGGAGGGTGAAACACAAGCCTACTGGGACCACCAGAAGTTGGGAAACAGGCCATTTCCGGCCTCCAGAGGCCTCCGGGGGGGCGGGGGAATCTGTTTTTGCCCTCCCCAGGCATTGAATTATGGATGTGGGCACTCAAGCATGTGCAATAGTATGCGCTCACACTCTTTTGGCAGCCGCCATTACTGGTGTAAGAACTCCTGCTTGAACAGGGGGTTGGACTAGATGCCTTACAAGGTCCCTTCCTACTCTGTTATTCCCTATTCTACATAGGGGGTGACATGATAGCAGCCTTCCAATATCTCAGGGGTTTCCACAAAGAGGGGTTGACCTATTTTCCAAAGCACCTGATTGTAGGACAAGAAGCAATGGATGGAAATTAATCAAAAAGATATCCAACCTAGAACTAAGGAGAAATCTCTAGGCAGGGAGAACAATGAGGCAGTGGAATGACTTGCCTCCAGAGGTTCGGGTGCTCCAACACTGGAGGTTTTAAAGAAAAGATTGGACAAACACTTGTCTACTATGGTATAGGGCAGGGGTAGACAAAGTTGGCTCTTCTATGACGTGGACTTCAACTGCCAGAATTCCTGAGCTAGCGTGATTGACTCAGGAATTCTGGGAGTTGAAGTCCACGAGTCATAGAAGAGCCAACTTTGCTTACCCCTGGTATAGGGCAGCGTTGATGAACTTTGTCGCCACTCAGCACGCATGGGAGAAAACCACCAGAAACCAGAATAGCCGTTCCCTAGTGCACCTGCATGGGAGCTGATCTCTAAGGTTTCGGTGTGTGCATGCGCACCGTTACCTGGTCTTCCAGGTTTTGGCATGCGAAGGCCAGCAGGTGGGTGTGCATGTACATGCAAGGAAATCCTTTATTTCTGAAAAACCTGTTGAACTCTATGGAATTTGCTTCTGAGCAAATCTGCCTCTCAGCAAACAGAGCGACTGGAACACAGTAGCTATTTGGGGCTGCCATTTATGCACCTTTCCTGGATCGTTCAGCTATTGCTGAATTAAATTCCCAATTAGCTGTGTCTGTTCAGCTAATGGAGAAGGATCTCAGCCCCTCTTCTGCCAGGCTTTCTGCTGTAAAAATGTTTACACCTGCCTGCCCAGAATTGTATTGCAACACTAGCCAAGAAAACAACAAAGGAGTTATATTTACAGTAAGATTTTATTTCTATAATATATATGCAAAAGAGGTAGGAGTCTTTCCTTTTCATACAAGAGAAAAGGCCATCATCAGTTTTTGTCTTTGGCCTCAACCATATTACTCAATCCTTCCACCAATAAGGGGGAAACAGGAGGGCACTTCCGTACTCAAACACACTGCTCACGCCATGTGCTATAAAACAGTTTGCTGCCAATTGAATACATCACTATTCAGTGGCTTGACAAAACCTGCTAAGCCCAAACACAAGCGAGTCCCATTATGACTTCGGATTAGAGGTTCTGGTAAAGGAGGTAATCACTGCATTGTCAGACTGAAAGCCGTCTTGTGGAGTTAGAGGCTTTGGCCTGCCACAGTAGCACAGTATTAGGGGAATTGAGAGGGGGAGTTGAATGAGAGGAAAGTTACTAGCCACAGCAAATTTCTTTTTTGGAGTCCAAGGTCATCTTTTCTTCTGCATCAACTGAACAAAAGAGGAAGTTGGGTGGAATCCCTGTACTCGGAGTGGTCCTCATGATGAACTTGTGGGTGTTGGGATGACATCCAACACTTTCACTTCAATCTGCCCGATCTTAGTCACCAAGGCTAATAGCAGCAAGCTGCTTCCACTCCACTGATGGTGGAGGGTCTTGGATGGCGTCTGTGGAGTGTGTAACCCCCAAAACGGGCACCAGACCGGGTCCCCTTTCCCCCCTCCCCTTCAGGGAGGTTCTGGGCCGATTCAAATGAATCAGCACCCCAGACAGTGGGGGTTCGGCAATCTTCCGCAGGAGGGAAAAATGCCGTGGTGCCTTGCTGGATGACCACGTCTCCTCAAAATCTTCCCCAAGTAGGGAAAAAAAATCACTTTTGTGACTACACTGAACTTCCAGAATAGATTTTCTATACTGGCTTGATATCCAAGCTAAATTGGACACTGCACCTGTTATTATTTATTTGGTGTATGGCACCTTAAGCTTGTAAAGCATGTCCTTTGCAAACAGTGGCATTACCCTGCTGGAAAAAAACCTGCTTTGTCATATAAAATTAGTAACAGGTCTCATTAGGCAAGGTAGCAATTTTTGAAGCAGCAATGCATTTCTTAATTGGATCTGCTCTTCATGGTTGACAATCAACGTGTTTTCATTTATGGAGACAGGAAATAGGGGATGAAATTGCCAGGTAGGGCCAGCTTAAATACCGTGTTTATTTTCTGTGGGATCTTTGTTTTTCTCTACCAGTTGATGCGGACATTTGGGAGATGCTGTAGAAATTTGGGCTAAAGCCACCTTAGAATCTTTATTGTCACGTGGAATTATTTGAATGAGAGTTTTCCAAGTTCAGGTCTGACTGCCTTCTCAGAGCACCTGCAGCAGCATCTTTAAGAGAAGGAAGGCAGGCAACCCCCCTGCACACACATTAAGCAGAGGTGGAGCCCACAATTTGTCAGTAAGCAGAACCAGAGTCAAAAACTTTTTATTCTTTTTTTCTGATTCACAATCTCTGTCTCCACCCTACCCAGCTCCTTTTCCCCCTCTTCAGGCAGTTTTTATTTGACTTAAGGTTATATGAAATAACTGTCCACTAAGCACTTATTGTATACAAAGAGAAAGCATATCAATAAAATTAAAAACTGAATAAAAATGCATAGGAATGATCTAATCTTTAAATGATCTGATTCTGCTTTGAAAAAATACCACTCAAGCACTTGGTTTGTTGTTAAATCTGTTTCTTCTACTTTCCCTTTATTCCTCCATTTATTCTTTTGTAAATATAGTCCAGGAGATATCTATGGCACATGTTTTTCTAGGTAAATAAGCTTAGGAATGCATCTTTCATTCTTATTTATTACACATCAGCTATGCAATATAATTTGGATTTCGGAATGGAACTACAGTAGTTCATCTACAACTGTAAGTTTTAATGTTCAGAGTGTTCCCTCTACTGGGCAAATGGTAACTTGCAACAATAGTGCATCTGTTTGCCTCAACTTCTGGAAATGAATCCTAAGCTTTCTGTTTTCAGGAGCAGAGGTATGCAATGGTTATCTAGTGTGACTCATGTTGGTCATTTTTATTGTCATTGAATTTATAACTAAGGTTTCTTTTATGTTTTAGTTTTAGGGATCTCGGAGTCCTAGGGGAAACCATTTAAATATGAGCCAGCAGTGCACAGCAGCTGCCAAAAAAGCCAATACAGTTCTAGGTTGCATAAACAGAGGGATAGAATCAAGACCATGTGAAGTGTGTTAATACCATCAACTCAGTTAACTCAGTTGATAAATCTATTCATTTAATGCAAAGGGAAATAACTTCATTGGAAAAAAAAATCAACTCCCCCTGGAGATTAGAACGGCCCCCACCCTCCTTGCCTTTTGCAAGTTACTCAAGACCCACCTTTGTCGCCTGGCATGGGGTAACTGAGATACCCCTGAGCTCATATATCTTTTATTAATGGTATGATTGTATTGTATGGTTCTTAATGATGGTTTTTTTAATGTTTTGTTTTCTTTTTCAAATATTGGACTTGTATATTGTTATGACTGTTGTGAGCCTCTCCGAGTCTCCTGAGAGAGGCGGCATACAAATCTATTAAATTAAATTAAATGTGTGAGCACATTTATGAATCCGTGTGTGTATTCAGCCAGCACTCTGAAAGTTAGAAAGCAAAACCTATACTAATTAGAAACATTTTTACATAACTATCACAGACCTGAAGAATAAGTTTGCACTGTGGATCAGATCTGTTTATCAAAGTATCATGGGAATTGGAGTAGCCTGGGGAACCAGTTGGCCAGGCAAGAATTGTCCCCTCATAGATTGCATGCACTCTGCAACCCCTAGCTTGATCCCGGCTTCTATCACTGCTTGAATGGCAGGATCCTGCATATACATTGGAAGAGCAAGGGGAGCAGGAGGGGACAGCACTGGAGGAGACGTTGGCATTGGAGGCCCCAGTCAGGCAGAGGCTCGTTTGAGGCCCAAATAATCAGCTGAGTCTAGCAACTGAGGTGGGGACACCCCTGCACTGTAACCCCTTGAGAGGTAGAGGCTTTTTCACACAATGCTGTTGGGGCCTTGTGCCGTCTAGATTCATCCCTCTTAGTGGTTTTAGATCTGGTATTATTGGCCTTCATTGCCCTCTTCCAGGAGTGGGCATAAGAATAGCCCAGGGAGCTGGATGGTTAAATTAATTGCTCCCCCCCTGATCATTTGCTGATTGGGGGAGGGGTCTCCCTTGGGTCCTGTTCCTGCACCAGTAGGGAAACCATGAATGGTAATCAAGAGCGCTTTATTTTTATTGATTTACTTCTTGGACCCCTTTCAAAATGGCGCTGACTGGCAGCTAAAAAGGGCAATTAAAATGGCCGCCGCTGAGAGGGCAAGGAAAAAGGGTGGGAAAATCCTACCAGTGCTTCACTACAAATATTCACCAGCAAACTCTGGGTGGGAGCCCTCCTGGGAGAAACGCTCTTCAATGGGCTCAAAAACACACACACAGCCCAGCAGGAAAAAAGTGATCCTTTTTAAATTGAGCACCTGAGAGTGGGTGATTGACAGTGTTGGTTCTGCAGGGCACGCGATGGCCTCCTGAAGGAGAACTGAGCGCTGGGGAGGAAAATTAGAGGCTGGGGGCTAAAAATGCAGCCGGAAGCCGTTCTAGGTGGAGGGAAGTAACTTTTAAAGGATCAGAAAGGCTACAGCAGTGGGAGAGCCCTGGTGATTGCACCCCAAATAGCCTGGTTGTATTGATTGATCAGTCAGAGCAGGCAGGTAGGGCCTGGGGCCGGGAGGGGTCCTCTCGCCTCGTTTCTCCTGTGAGCTGCCTTTCTTACCTGGTGACTGGGCTGTCAGGCCTCTTTTAAAAGGAAACCTTTTTCTTTTTTTGAAGGAAAGGGATGGAATACATGGAAACTTACAAAAGAGTGGAGGAGATAATATCCAGAGGAGTTGACCACACATCCTAACTGAAGCGAGGCCTGAGCCAAAAGCAGAAAATGACTGCTGGGCAGAAAAAAATATTTGAAAAACAGGCTCATTGGTTGACGGATGAGTCAACCCACTTCTGGCTGCTGTCTCCTCCCAGTAAGGAAAATGGAGATTTTTCAATATCTTTCCCCCAGGAGTGGGGAGGGAGTAGGGATTTTGCAGTAGCCTTCCCTTGCCATGGCCCCCCAAGCAACACCACACCCATCAAGCCATGTTCACAGAACCGGTAGTAAAAAAAAAAGGATTTTACTACTGCCTTGGTAATCTTGTAGTCCAAGTCATTCAACTATAAGTGTCATCCCACAGCGCAAAAAGTGCTTCTGATTCACTAGTGCAAGAGATAACAGTGTGGGAACGATACTGTTGAACTGTAGCATTGAACTATTGAATCGAATCCAAAGCTAGTCATGTTACTTTACATTCAATGAAACCAATAGTATGGTTATGTGTAGAAAGCCCTTGATGTACTTTTACTGACCATTTGAAGTTACCACCACACTGAAAAGAACTTGTGACTGTCCTTCACACTTTTGACTGCTGCCCCATCCCAATGGTCATATGATGGACAAACTTACAAAGAAAATACAAGAAGAAGTGGAAACAGAATACTACAAAGTATGGGGAAAGTGGTATGAGTGGCTAGAGAAGAGATAAAGGATAAGAGAATAACTTAAGACGATAAAGGAGTTGCTCAATGGTATCCAACATAAACAATTATAAGGGAAATAGAAGATAGAAATAGAGTACACTATTGTATGATGTATATAAACAAAACTGTGAAATATATGTATATAATAGAAATGAATAGAAGAAGAAATTGAAGAGGAAATAACTGAAACATAAAATGTTTTAGCGATGCAAAAATGCTGTTAAGGAAACTGTACAAATATAGGTTTTTAACTTAAAAATGTTACATACACACAAACGCGTGCGCGCGCACACAAGCACACACACATATACATACATACATACATACATACATACATACATACATACATACACTGCTCAAAAAAAATAAAGGGAACACTTAAACAACACAATATAACTCAAAGTAAATCAAACGTCTGTGAAATCCAACTGTGGCATGCAACCACAGGTCCGGTATGACGACGTCCCAAGGAAAGGTCCTTTCGAAAGCTACCCTCATCATGAATGCCTCATCATATTGGAGCCAAGCATTGTCTCCAAACTCAAAATGGGCGCTAGCATATTGAAGCATAAAGCCGCATGGGCTGGCTCCTTTTGTATGACAAGTCACATAGGTCAGAAAGCCACGAACTAAAACAATGGTCAACCTCGACCTCCTTGGCCCGGTCCGTCCGGGCCTCCTCCTCACATTCCTTTTTTGGAACCTCCCAATTCAAAAGGGTGAACAAATCAACATATTCACCTCTCCAAATTTTTTCCCTTATGATGGGGTGTAGATGGTAGCCTAAGGGATGGAGGGCAGACCACAGGGAATAGCCCCCAGGGAATACCCCCAAATGTGGGATCGGAAGGCTGTAGGCTGCAACAAAGGCCTGAGCACGTAAGGCCAAGGGAGAGGCCTGTGGGTTCAAAATAGGCCCCTGCACCACCCTCCATCACCTAGGCCTGCCCGATCACCATAAAAACACAAGAAGTGCTTCCAAGAAGAGGCCCAGAAAAGCTGGGGAAAATGCCTTCTTTGGACTCCATGCCCTCCGCCCCCCACGCCTGGTAGACTGGCTCCAAATCCTGTGATTTCTCCGTTGAGACCTGCACAAGGCCGCTCCACATGATTCAGCTCCGCCGAACGCAACACGTACATTCACTTCAGGATGGCTGCGGAGAGGGGCGGCATACAAATCTAAATAATAAAATAAATGGCTGAGGGTGAAAAGGAGGAGGTCCCGGGATGCCGCCCCTTTTATAGGGCGTGCCTGGGACTGCCCTCAATGGTAAGGCATGTGGCCAAAAGCCGACAATCTCGCCTGACGGCTGCGTATGTGCGAGACAGAATCTCCCAGCTCCAGGCACAACCTTCAGCTGGCGGTGAGTGCCATCGGCCGAGCATTTCTTGAGTTTATTTAATTAGGAAGTTGCCCAGGGATGTGCATTAATGGCCCCTTCCTAATTATATCAATGCAAAAACACAACACATAACAAATTATCTTAAGTTGAACAACAATCACTCGCCACCAGACTCCAAGGCAGTTAGAGGGGTGTCCTGCCCTTGAAAAACTGCTGGAAAAAATCTCTCCTTTTCCTGGGTAAATTCGGGAAAAAACTACCTACTCAATTTAGACGGATTCTTGAAGGTCGCTGGATCTCAGACCAACAGTGGGGTTGCTACTGGTATGGTACAGCTCTACAAACCGGTTTCTGCGCATGCACAGAAGTGTCGGCCATGCATGTTAACCAGGGGCAGATTTCTATGACCACCGTTAACAGTGTGCTATGCACGCAGCATCAATTATCTTCCTTGCGCACATGCATATATCAGCATGTTTTGGGTTCTGCACATGCACAAGAAGCAAACCATGTGTGTTTGTGAGATTTTGGCATGTGCAAAAACAAAAAATCACCAAAATCTCACGCACGCACGTATGTGTCCCCTCACAAGGTTTTGCTTCCTGCACATGCGCAGAAGCAAAAACACACTGAGACGCGGGCGCGTGTATGCAAGATACATTGATACTGGTGCACCGTCCTTTCCTGTACAATGGGATTTAGAATCCATTGGTGGCTCAGACCTTATTTCAATACTCACTTGCTCATCCAAAGAGAAGGATTTTTGGTTGTCACTATCTCCTACCCAGCAGGGACTAGAACCTTAAGGGTGGAGAGGGAAAGAAAAAGAAATATTGAATTGAATTACATACTTTATTTGGCCAAGTAAGATTAGTTAATGCAAGGTATTCATCCCCGGTGTAGAAGCTTCTTTTAATTAGAAAATTTTATTTATACTATTATTATTATTATTATTATTATTATTATTATTATTATTATTATTATTATTATTATTATTATTATTAATTAGATTTGTATGCCACCCTTCTCAAGACATTTAAAAACATTGGAAGTTGGTGTAATAAATCTGTTTTCCATTTCTTATTGTGCTCACAACCCATAACATAGCTATTTTCCATGTATTGTTAATAACAGATCTTATACATCAGTCTTACTTCCGTATCTATTTTTCCTTATCACCAAGAAATGTTTTATTTTCCTCTTTTTAATATATATATATATCATACCATATATCATATATATATGTGTGTGTGTGTGTGTGTGTGTGTGTGTTTTCGTAGATTTTCATGGGTACAGGTATGACGGGCTTGGTATATTCGGGTTTCTTCCCATGTAGGATTTGGAAATTTCTGGCGACGTTTCGACGAGGTCCCACTCGTCATCTTCAGGCTTGTCTTTCTGTCCTTGTTACACAAGAACAAGGGGACACAATCTGAAGTTAGTTGGGGGAAAGATCAAGAGCAACATGAGAAAATATTATTTTACTGAAAGAGTAGTAGATCCTTGGAACAAACTTCCAGCAGACGTGGTAGATAAATCCACAGTAACTGAATTTAAACATGCCTGGGATAAACATATATCCATCCTAAGATAAAATACAGAAAATAGTATAAGGGCAGACTCGATGGGCCATGAGGTCTTTTTCTGCCGTCAGACTTCTATGTTTCTATGTTTGTTTAGGGCGAACACAGTGAGACCTGAGCTGCCTTCCTTCTATAAATACTGGTGGCTGGGTGTGGTTTGATGGCTCAGCAATTGCCTGCTGTGTAGAAACTTCCTGGTGAGTCAGTGGGGTAACACCTGAGGTCGTTGATGTAACTGAGGTATGCTGATTAGTTAATGGTTGTGGATTAGGTGTGATATCCTGAGTAGTTGGAGCTTGCAGGCTATTTGATTGTTTTGCAAAACCCTGTGTTTGCCCTAGAACAAGGACAGAAGCACAAGCCTGAAGATGACGAGTGGGACCTCGTCGAAACGTCGCCAGAAATTTCTAAATCCTACACGGGAAGAAACCCGAATATACCAAGACTGTCATACCTGCACCCGTGAAAATCTACACACACACACATACACACACACACACATACACTGTACAATAAAAAAGAAGTCAAATATGAAAATCTAAAACTATACTGCTCAAAAATAAATCCTATATCTGAACGACACAGAATATTTCATTTGCACAACTATTCCATTTGCACAACAGTCTGTGAAATTGATTGTCAATCAGTATTGCTTCCTAAGTGGACAGTTTGATTTCACAGAACTTTGATTTACTTGGAGTTATATTCTGTGGATTAAGTGTTCCCTTTATTTATTTATTTTTGAGTAGTGTCTAAACCAGTGATGGTGAACGTATGACACGCGTGTCAGCACTGACACGCGTAGACATTTTCAGTGACTCGCGGCTGCCAGAGAAACTTTCAGAGTTGCGTTTCATCCTCGGCTCCTACACGGCCAGGTGCAGTAGCTGAGGATAAAAAAATTGCTGTAGTGTAGACTGTAGACTAGTGACTCTGTGCCGGAAGTCTGTAGGCCAGAACAGCAGAGCTCCGGCACAGAGCGTCTAGGCCTGGGACTTCCGGTAGGCCGAACTTACGGCTGGCGCAGCAGGGAGGAGCGGAACACCGTGGGGGGACGCATATCTGAGGTCCTGTGATCGCTGTCTGGAGGCCCTGTGATTGCTGTCTGGAGGTCCTGTGATTACTACAGCAACCATCCTCCAGTGAAAGGTTCTGGGGTGTCATGAATGTGTGATTGGCCATTACTGAGATAAGTGAGGGGGAGGCTGGAAGAGGCCTGTGCCATTTCCCGCCATTAATTTACATAAGGAACGCCATCTTCCAGCATAGTACAGACTCCATTTCATCACTATTACTGTTGCGCACCATTATTAACCCCTATTTCTGCTTATTAACTCTGCCCTTTCCTAAAAGACAGTTAACCCCTAATTGCTTGCAGGGCTATCTATAAATCTTCTGTCACTGCCCCTCTGATGGAGAAGCCAAAAAATAAAAAACCAAGGTTAAGTAAAGGAAGTGGTAGTAGCAGTAGCCGACCCTTTCAACAGACATGGACTGAGATGTATGGCATTATAGAAAAAAATGGCAGATCATTTTGCGTTCTATGTAGTGAAACGGTAGTAAGCATAACGTGGAATATAAATAGACATTTTGAAACTAATCATTCCCAGCTCTTGAAAAAAAGTGGGGATGAAAAAAAGGAATACATTTCCAGGCAACTACACCTTCATAAGAGCCAATCTAATTCCATCCTTAAATTTGTAAAAAGCTCTACAAATTTAACATCTGCAAGTCTGAGCATTGCTCACTCCATAGCTCAGCATGGAAAAGCATTCAGTGAGGGAGAATTTATTAAAGAAACTCTCTTAAGATGTGCACCAGTTCTATTTCACAATATGCAGAATAAAGATGCAATTAGTAAGAGAATATCTGAGTTACCACTCAGTAGAAATATCATAAAAGACCGAATAATGAGACTGAACACAAACGTACATCAATTAAAGAGAGACATAAGTAATTGTAAATATTTTTCGATCTCTCTTGATGAAACTACTGATGTCACATCACATGCTCAGTTGGCCATTATTGGTCGATATTCTGATGGTCTCACAATGAGAGAAGAGTTGATAAAGTTAGTATCAGTGCCAACAAGTACATCAGGAAGCGAAATATGTAAGGTTGTTGTGCAAACATTATGTGACCTAAGCATTGATATCTCTAAAGTTGTGTCAGTGACCACAGATGGGGCACCAAACATGGTGGGGGGAAAAGTCGGATTTGTTACATTGTTTACGGAAGCTATTGGACACCCGATTGTGCCTTTTCATTGTATTATCCATCAGGAGGCTTTATGTGCCAAAGAAGGATTCACTGACTTAAACGACTTAATGTCAGTTGTTACAAAAACAGTTAATTTAATAGCTGCTCGCCCCCTTCACAAGCGAGAATTTTCTGCACTTTTACTGGAGGTTGATTCCACCTACAGTGGACTGCTGATGTACAATAATGTAAGGTGGCTGAGCCGAGGCAAAGTTCTTGAGCGCTTTGTGGAGTGCTTTGAAGAAATTAAGGTATTTCTTGAGGATAAGGATCTGGGAAACTTTCATCAGCTCTATGATTATAAGTGGGTCAACACCCTGATGTTTTTTACAGATCTCTCTGTTCATATTAATGAATTGAACTTAAAGCTACAAGGTTTTGGCAAAAGTATTGACGTTATGTTTGGATACATAAAAGCTTTTGAAAGTAAACTTAAAAATTTCAAGCGAGATGTAGAAACTAAAACTTATAAGTATTTTCCTCGAGTAACAAAGTATTTTGAGAAGGCCAGTGCAGCTGTACAAAATGAAATGGAACCCTTGCATATAAAGTACCAGCATGTTTTAGACTCCTTACTTGACCAGTTCAGTGATAGATTTAATCAATTTAGAAGCCTAGAACAGACCATGAAAATAATTAAGTATCCTGATGTAGTAGTCTACAGTAGTTTGGAATTAAATGGTTTCCAATGCATACAAATTGATGATTTGGAGATGCAACTTGCAGAATTTCAGGACAGCATCTGGGGTCAGGTGTTTGTTAATTTGAGGTCAAAGCTTGAGAATCTAGAAAGGTGCCGCTTGGAGAATCAAGAGGAGTGCCACTATGAACAGGAAATTTGGAGTGGCTGGAATCGGTTACCAGACACTTTTAGCACCCTGAAAAATATAGCAATGGCTTTACTTACTATTTTTCCCTCTACGTACTTTTGTGAGACCTTATTCTCAGCATTAAATAATATCAAAACCAACAAAAGAAACAGATTGACAGATGAACTTAGTAGCGCTTGCTTGGGCTTGAAGTGTACAAAATACCAACCTTCAACTGAAGATTTAGCCAATGAAATTCAACAACAAAAAAGTCACTAAATTAGTGATGGCGAACCTGTGGCAGTGCTGGACTGCCACAGGTTCGCCATCACTGGAAGAATTCCCCCACCCCATCACTTATCTTAGTTCATGGCACCCCACACAAGTTAAATAACAGCAAGACCAACAAAAGAAACCAACTGACAGATTAACAAAGAAGTCACTAAGCAGGTAAGTTAAATAATTATACATATGTTATTTAAACTATAAATATTATGTTTTTTTTCTCAAGGTGACACACCACCCGAGTTATGCTCGGTTTTTTGGCGAATTTTGACACACCAAGCTCAAAATGTTGCCCATCACTGGTATAAACCCTAGTTAAAAAGCCATAACTCAATCAATCCAGGTACACACATGCATACCATTCAATGTAATTTGGCCCCAACAGATGTCAGTTTCATGCCCCCCAGGCTTACAGGCAAAGCCAGGTCTCCATAGCCTTTTGGAAGGCCAGGAGGGTGGGAGAAGTACGAACAGCGTGGTGTGGGAGGGAATTGGTTCTATAGAGCCGGGGCGGCCACAGGGAAGGCCCTCCCCCGCGGTCCTGCCAACC
Organism: Erythrolamprus reginae; assembly: GCF_031021105.1. Taxonomy (NCBI): domain Eukaryota; kingdom Metazoa; phylum Chordata; class Lepidosauria; order Squamata; family Dipsadidae; genus Erythrolamprus; species Erythrolamprus reginae. The sequence continues at coordinate 146,737 of NW_027248485.1, read as the reverse complement.
TGCATTGCTTAGTCGATGGGACCGGGAGGACACCGACTCTGTGTGCTCTTATAGGTCTCTGGGAGGTATGCAGCATAAGCACAGCATTGTGCCTACCATCCCTATTGTCCTTAAATTTGTCCTATTGTTCAAATTTACCTATACAGTGGTACCTCTACTTAAGAACTTTTCTAGATAAGAACCGGGTGTTCAAGATTTTTTTGCCTCTTCTCAAGAACCATTTTCTACTTAAGAACCTGGAAAAATTTCCCAGGAAATTTGAGAGCGGCACGAAGGCCCAACCAGTTTCCTGCCATTCCCCCTGGGTTTCTCTCTCTGTCGCAGTGTATGGGAGATAACCTTGTGCCGGGTGTATGGGAGGCGTGTGCTCCTTGCCGCCTCAGAGTCCCTCTTTTTTTTTTTAAGTCTTAAAAGTTTTGGATTTTTTTGATTCCCCTCACCTCACCTTCTTCCTTCGGCAGCGACTGTCCTCCTCCTTTTCTTCTTCCTCCTCCTCCCACCCAAATTCCAAGCTTTCATTTCTTTCCTAATAGGTTTGCACACATTATTTGCTTTTACATTGATTCCTGTGGGAAAAATTGCTTCTACTCAAGAACGTTTCTACTTAAGAACCTGGTCACGGAACGAATTAAGTTCTTAAGTAGAGGTACCACTGTATTTACTTTGCTTTTGTGGCTCTGAGTGCTAGCAGACTCCAGCACAATTATGCTACTGCACCTGGGCAGATAGCGAAATTGGGCGTGGACACACAGGTGCACCACCAGAAAGGACACTGGCGTTTTTGGGTTGCTGGAAACCAGGAGATCTTAAATTGACAATGGTTCATTCAGGTTGTTACTTTCCAGAGCAGCATTTAAATGAAGGATTTAAATAAATACAGGAACTGCTCGGATTGGGCTGCTTAGAAATATTGTCGATGAATAAACACCATTTTTGAAACATACAACTGAATACACACAGAGACACATACAAATAGTCAATCCTATGTCATTCTTGAATCCCTGTCAGTTGAAGGACGACGATTTCCATACAAAAAATGCATTTCTAGAAATGGAACAAAGCAAAACATTATCATTCGTTGCTTATAGGAAATCCTTACGTGGTTTGATTCCCTTTTATTACAAACAAGTTCAAATTCAATTCATTTACACTCTGGGTCAATTGTTATAAAATATGGGTAGTCCTCAACTTATGACAACTGAGCCCCGTTGTTGTTGCTAAGTGAGTTTTACCCCACTTTATGAACTTCCTTGACATGATGGTTAATTGAACGCTGCAGTTGATTAGAAACACCGTTGTTAAGTGAACAATGCCTGTCAGGGTGCAAAAGCGAATAACGTGACCTTGGGACACAGCGATGGTCACAAATATAAACCAGTTGCCCAGTGTTTGAATTTTTTAATCATGGGGATGCTGCAAAGATCAAAACTATGAAAAATGGTCATAAATCACATTTCTCAAAGTGTGGTCGTAACTTTGAACAGTCACTAAACAAACTGTTGTAAGCTGAGGACTTCCTCTATAAAGAAAGCAGCACGCCTCGATATTGCAGATCTATCTGCCCATGGAATATTGGAGCAAACTTGTTTTCATTCCAGAAGACACGCTTGGATTAAAACCACTAGATGGCAAAGGCTTTGTGAAAAAGCTTGGAGGACATTCTCCAGTGTATCAAGTGTTCCACAATGACTTTTCTTCACCAGAAATAAAATGCACTGAACTTCCGGAACTTTTTCCCTCAGATGATGGCATTCAATGACTTCAAGATCCAAAGGGAAAAAAGGAGAATCCTGAAAGACGTGGGCTGCAGCCAAGACATTAAAAGATGCTTGCTCCTGGGGAGGAAAGTTATAGCAAATTTAGACAGCATACTAAAAAGTAGAGACATCACCCTGCCAACCAAAATATGCATATTCAAGGCTGTGGTTTTCTCAGTTGCAATGTATGGCTATGAACATTGGACCATAAGGAAGGTTGAGCACCAAAGCATGGAGGCCTTTGAACTCTGGTGCTGGAGAAGACTCCTGCGAGTCCCTTGGACTGCAAGGCAATCCAACTGGTCAATCCTAGAGGAGATCAAGTCTGGCTGCTCTTAAGAAGGTGATCCTGAAGATGAAAGTCAAATACTTTGGCCACCTAATGAGAAGGAAGGATTCACTGGAGAAGAGCCCAATGCTGGGAATGACTGTGGACAAAAGAAGGGAGAACGAGGTGGCTTGATGGAGTCATCGAAGCAGTCGGCATGAGTTTAAATTGACCCCAGGGTTTGGTAGAGGACAGGAAGGCCTGGAGAAACATTGTCCATGGGGTTATGATGGGTCGGACACAACTTCACAACTAACAACAACATTTCATGCTTAAGACAGGAAAATCAAGCAGCATCTTTTCATATTGGAGGCATTTACAAAGCAAGGGACAGACTGAACTTGGAATAAATCAAATCTAAAACATGAAGAACAGTTGCAGGAACTGGGCATGGCTAGTTTAATGAAAAGAAGGAACAGGGGAGACATGATGGCAGTGTTCCAATATCTCAGGGATTGCCACAAAGAAGAGGTAGTCAACCTATTCTCCAAAGCACCTGAGGATAGAACAAGAAGCAATGGGTGGACACTAAACAAGGAGAGAAGCAACCTAGAACTAAGGAAAAAATTATTGACAGTGGGAACAATTAAGCAGTGGAACAGCTTGCCTCCAGAAGTTGTGAATGCTCCAACACTGGACGTTTTCAACTGGATAACCATCTGTCTGAAGTAGTGTAGGGTTTCCTGCCTAAGAGGGGGGGATGGACTAGAAGACCACCAAGATCTCTTCCAACTCTGTATTATTATTATTATTATTATTATTATTATTATTATTATTATTATTATATTATTATGTCAATACAACACAGCAAACGAGATCACTATGCTGGATTTCGTATTTCAACACCAGTCAGGCACTTCCCAACCACCTAGGACTGCGTGATGTAGTGGCGAATTATGTTTGCCAATTCCAGTAAAGCAGCCTTTTGCAATTGACAGATGGAGATTTTGTCAATTCCGATGGTTTTCAAATGTCCACTGAGATCCTTTGGCACTGCGCCCAGCGTGCCATGTACCACTGGGACCACTTTCACTGGCTTATGCCAGAGTCGTTGCAGCTTGATTTTTAGATCTTCGTATTTCACTAATTTCTCATTATATTATTATTATTAAATCCACACCTATCCTGCATTCTCTTTCAGTGCAGAAATGCAACTGTGAGGGAAAAGAATACCACAGGGTAATCCTAAAGGATTTTCCTAGTTCAAGAGTCACCAACCTTGGCAAGTTTTAAGACTTGTGAACTTCAACTCCAGAATTCCTTAACCAGCGCCCAAATTCTCCTGAGTTGAAGCCAACAAGTCTTAAAGTTGCCAAGGTTGGAGACCCCTGCTCTAGTTAGTATTTCAACTGCTGCACCGAAGTTCTAAAAGGAAGGTTGTGGATAAACTCTGTCCAATGCTGTGGCCCTTCCTATTAACCACATCAAGTTTCAACCTACAGGTAGTTTTTTGACTTACGACCACAATCGAGGCAAAAAAAAATTAAATTTGTGGCTAAGTGAGGCCGCTGACTTCTGTCCCGTCTTACTGACTTTCTTGCCACAGTTGCTAAGTGAATTACCGCAGTTGTTAAATTAGTTACACGGAATCTGGCTTCTTCGTTGCCTTTGCTTGTCCAAAGGTCGCAAAAAGTTATCGCATGACTCTCTGACATGGCTGTCGTAAAGTTGAGCCAGTTGCCAAGTGTCTAAATTTTGATCCCGGGGGATGTTACAAATGGTCGTTAAGCGTGAAAAATGATCGTGTCATTTTTTTCAATACCGTTGTAACTTCGGTCACTAAACAAATTGGCTGTAAGTGGAGGACTACCTGCATAAGGTGTTTAATATGGCAAGAGGCTATTGCAGTGATGGTGAACCTATGGCACGGGGGCCACAGGGGGCACGTGGAACCTGATCTGTTGGTATGAGAGCCGTTGCCCTAGCTCAGCTCCAACGTGCATGTGTGTGCCAGTCAGCTGATTTTTGGCTTGCACAAAGGCACTGGGAGGGCGTTTTTGGCTTCCAGGGAGCTCCCAGGGGAATGGGGGAGGGCATTTTTACCCTCCCCTGGCTCCAGGAAACCCTGGGGAGGGAAAAACATGAGCCTACTGGGCTCACCAGAAATTGGGAAACAGGCCGTTTCTGGCCTCCAGAAAGTGAGGGAAGCTGTTTTTGCCCTCCCCAGGCATTGAATTATGGCACCCAAGGAACAAAAGGTTTGCCATTATTTAGGCTATTGGTTTCCAAGGGGAGGGCAGGTTATCATATTCATTTTAAATTCCCCCTTTCTTTTCTTTCTCTCCTTTTATTTCCTGATAAAAAGAAGTCAACTCGTCTTGCTAAGAGGCTGAAAACTGTCACAGGTTAATGGGGTCTTTCTGCCATCCGAACCCAGACTCTCCTGCCTCAGTCCAATATTTAAATAGGCTTTCCTTACGGCGGGTTCAATCAATACCGATATTGTTAAAATCAAACCAAATTTTTCTATAGCGTGACGACTTGCACCCAATTTCTCCTTATCGCTTTCTTTTCCCGGGCCCAAATAGATGCACGCTCCTCTTCAAACTTCTTACAAAAAACAAAACCAAAGGGCACCAACGGCCTCTCCTCCATCCCAAAATTTTTAAAATTTTATTTTAATCAAAGTTAAAGACGCGGGTGAACATAAATACAATATACTTAAAAGTTCTTCATTCTTTGTATTGGTGCATGTAAAAGAACCCATCAGCACAATTCCCGAGGAAGATCTGCGAGCAGGCAAACTCTCAACATGCACGCTGGAGAAAACGAAGAAAAATAAAATTAAAAAATAAAAAAAAAGAGAAAAAAAGTTGGAGGAGAATAGGGGGGGGGAAACCTAGAAAAGAACCTCGAAGAGCAAAAAGTCACACACGCTTTAAAAACTCAGCACTCTCTTTGACACGCTCGGAAAAAACGAACGATGCATACATAAATAGATAGCGGGTGCAAAACAAGCTATGATGATAACGTGTGTATAGATTTTTGTTAAGGGGGAGGGGAAACCAAGCAGCCTTAATGATTAAATACATTCAGTTATTGATTGCTAGTTGTGCCATACAAGGCATTTACCAAAGAGGGAGAGAAAAATAAAAGAGGGAACTTGTGCTGCAGAGAGAGAGAGAAAGGAAAGCTATATACAAAACGAAAATGAAGTGTCATGGGTTAATGCATGCACGTTTAATATGAGAAGTGGGAAAAAAGCATGGATGCCCTCCAATGTAACTCTGAAAAAGCCCTCTGCACGCAAATTTTTTTTAAAAAAGATGATAATACTTTTATAGCCATGGTATCCATCAGTTTCCAAAGGTCCACGTTCCTAGTGGATCAGTTGTGTAGAGTTTAAGTCTTCATCTGTAGGAACTAAAAACAAAGGACCATCAAAGAAAGCTTTGCTTTGTGCTAAAAGAAGGTGGCAGGGGAGATAAATTCTATTGTTTCTGCATGAAATGCATGATTTGGGACAAATTTTCCTCTTGAAGTCTACAAGGGGCAGGCCAGAAAAAACAAAGATTTGTGTGTGTGTGTGTGTGTAAAGGGGGAGGGGGAAGCTTGTGAAAGGGGAAGGAAAAACCTCAAGTCAATTTTTCATCTGCAGATGGTCAAACATTTTAATATTCCAGCTACAGAAGCAGTTCAAATCTTCTGAATCTTTTCCCCAACAACTACGGGATTCTCTTTTCTGATCTTCTCAGCTGCATCAGCTTTGTAATTGTAAGAGCAACTGTGGACATCTGAGTAACGGTGTACAGCGCAGTAAACGTTCCCGCACCTGCATTCAAACCCTGGAAAGAAAGAACGAAAGGTGAAATAGCAATCGCACTCGAGACGTATAGACTGCTCCCCAGTGCTTTTACAGCTCTAAGACAGTGTTTCTCAAATAGTGGGGCAGGCCCCCCTGGGGGAGCCTGGAGAGATGCTGGGGGGGGGGGCACGACCCCAGGGAATGTACTTTTTTTGCCCCAGAGACTAGGGGCTTTTTGCACCAAACACACAGCACAGAGCACAGAGTAGGAGATAGGTAGTTCATATAACAAATTCTTAAGAGACACTATAGAAAAATATTTAACAGGGCTGAAAAGAAAGGAGGAGAGAGACAGAGATAATGAGACAAACGTAAATCTCCTGAAAGCTGAGACGAGGAAATATGACAAAGCGTATATAGCACTTGGTTTCACTGTGACTACAGTGGAAAACGAGGAAAGACCGGTATGTTTACTGTGTCTAAATATGTTGGCAGCAGACAGCATGAAGCCAAATAAATTAAGGTATCACTTAAACACATAATATCCCAATCATGCTGATAAGCCACTTGAGTTTTTTTCAGCAAAAATGTGCTGAATATTGCAAACAATAGTCCCGGCGGAGAGTTGGGAGGGGGCACAAAATGTTTACTTCTTTCTGGGGGGGGGGGGGGAGCGGAACAGAAAATAACTGAGAAACACTGCTTTAAGCGGTTTACAGAGTCAGCCTTTTGCCCCCCAACGATGTGGGTCCTCGGAAGGATGGAGCGCTGAGTCAACCTTGAGCCTGGGAAGATTTAAACTGCCAAATTGCAGTCAGCCGGCAGTCAGCAGAAGTAGCCTGCAGTACTGCACTCTAACCACTGTGTCAATGTGGCTCACTGTGTTTCGAAGTGTCTGGTCTTTGGAATGCATAAGGACTGGTGTTTTTCCCAAAGGGAACTGGATTCTTTTTTTCTTTAAAAAAAAAATTATTACCTTGAAAATGTTTGGCTTCTCTTCCAAGAACCTTTTTCGGTGCAGATGAGAAGTGAAATATTTTCAAGGAGGTTGGGGAAAAAAAGCAAGAAATTCCAGGTGCTTTTTCGAACAGCACCTTTGGGAAAACCATAACGTGGAGGACTGAGAACTTCCATAGACAAAATCTGCAGTTGTTGTTTATATGGATAATTTAATTTAATTTGATTTGATTGATCGATTGGATTTATATGCTGCCCCTCTCCGAGGACTCAGATAAAGGTTGTTGCTGTTGTTGTTGGGGTTTAAGTCTGTCTTGCCTCTTTTGACAACTGCTTGGACAATATCTGGGGAGTGGAATAGGAATAGAATAGAATAGAATAGAATTCTTTATTGGCCAAGTGTGATTGGACACACAAGGAATTTGTCTTCGGTGCATAAACTCTCATTGTACATAAAAGCTGTAAGTGAAAAATTATGATCATAGACAGATCAATCATCTATTCTATTCTGTGAATTATCATCCCAGTTTTAGACTCACTGTTCCATTCAGAACTTCCAAATGATTGAGTCCAAGAGAACTTACCAGTAAGACCAACTTTCTTTCTGCACATAAAACACCGAGTTTTTTTCTGTTTGGGTTTGTCAAATGATTTGCCTTGTTCTTCCGAGGAAGGTTCTGCACTATCTGACGCTGAAGCTGAAGAGAAAAAGATGGAGAAGGATCAGAATAACTAGCCGGGACATTGGAAGCCAACTCAGCAGAGTTCAAATTCAAAGCCTTGGGGGAGGGGAGGGGGGAATCTTAACTCCAAGAAATTGACCTTGGATCCTCTTGCCATTCAATCATAACCATCTCAATCCGATTTTGTCTAGGAACAATTCAACATCCTGTTTAGAACTGTAGAGCTGGAAAGAATCCCAAGGACCATCTAATCCAAGGGTCATCAATGTTTCGGACCTCGAGTACTACTAAATTCATAATTTTATTTATCCATCCATCCATCCATCCAGTCGATTTCTAGGCCGCCCTTCTCCTGAGACTCGGGGTGGCTTACATTATAATAATACAAGACAATAAGAGAAATCAAACTTAATTAAAACAACTAAAAGCATCCTAAAACATTAAACATTATTATCAATACATTCACACACAACTCAATCACACTTCCATCAATTAAAAAGTAAAAAGACGTTGGAGCAGAGTGACCAAGCTCAATAGCCCCAAGTCTGCCAGCATAAGTATGTTTTTAGGGTTTTCCGGAAGGCTGGAAGAGTGAGAATCATACGAATCTCAGGGCAGGGGCTGCCACAGAGAAGGGTCCGCGAGCCGGCATTGTCTGGTTGATGGGACTTGGAGAAGGCCAACTCTGTGGGCCCTAATTGGTTGATGGGATACACAAGGCAAGAGACGGTCCCATATTTTAAATGCTGTGGAACACTAATATGATTTTTTTAAAAAGATAAACAGTATTTAGTCCAGAGGTTTTCAAACTTTGTAATGGTGGCTGGAGAATTTTGGGAGTCAAGGTCCACAAGTCTTAAAGTTGCCAAGTTTGGGTACCTCAATTCAGTGCAATATAAAAATGCAAATATTTTTTCTGTGGACCACCAAAATTTTCTCACTGACCACCAGTGGTCCATGGACCACCATTTGGTGACCACTGAACTAACCCAAATTTTTTTGGGGGGGGGGCATGCCCCACCGAAGCATCTCTAAAATCCTGATGCCCCCTCCCCTATGACGTATAATTCTTACTATTCAAAAAGTGAACTCCTACTCACGCAGGGGAAGCCTACAAGGCCATTAACTTGGTTTAAACAAGGTTCCAATTGCCCCCATTAAAAAATCAAATTATACATAATATACTAGAATGGGCCAAGATGTATGAGCTCACATGAGAAATGAAAGGCGAGGAAGAAACAAAATTTTATGAGGTGTGGAATAAGGGGCATAATTGGTTAAAACAGAAATACAGATGTATATAAATAAATGTACGTAATCATATGAAACGTATGACACAGCACTGTTAAAAATGCTTACTGATATGTAAATTGGAAAAATGAAACAATAAAAAAATTCAAATTGCCCCACATTGAGAACCATCGATCTCCTCTAATCCTCTGTAATGTGCAAGAAAATCAATTAAATCTTTGTTGTGAATGGGGGCTGCCCAGTTTCTTCAGAATACACCCCAGAGATGAAGACCTTATGTTGGTCCCACAACATGTAAAATAAAGGTAACACTGAGAATGAAGAATTGAGACAGCAAATTTAGTGAAGAAAACTGTATGTATTTTGAGCATTGGTTGTTGGCAAAGGTTGCAAAAACCATCGTCATAAAAAACATCTTACTTTGCTACTCACAAGGGTTTCTGAACAAACCTCATGAAAGAACCCATACTTTGCACACAAAGGAACATATCCATGACATTGCCAGAAAAAAATAAATATTATCCTCATCAGCTTATAGTCTACCTTGCTATGCTTGAGATACTCAAGGTAGTTGCTCAAAATAAAATATAACTGTTTTGTTATTAGAACAAATTACGGTAGGTGGTCTAATTTTGGATTCTCAAAAATGCTGTCTGGAGACTCAGGGGGCTTCAGAGTCTCTCAAGATTGTTCCTTACATTTTTATCCCCTACTCCCTTTCTTGCAGATGTTTAAGATGTTCATTTCATCCCTTGCGAGTGCTTGATATCTGCTCTCAGAATAAACCCTGTCCTCGCTTTCGAAGGATAAGAAAAGCCCAACACAAGCCAACTCAACCCAACCTCTTCGTGGCTTCACAAGTTGGCCATCGTATTTTCTCTGACTGCTCCAGGAAAGGATTCCAAGAGAGGACTGCTCCAAAATGGATTCATACAGTTATACACAAGACGTGAAATACTGGAATTAGACAACTACTTCGCCTCCGAATTGATCTAAATGTAGTTCATAAAATCATATACCAAAATGTCCTTCCTGTTAATGACTACTTCATTTTCAACCACAGCAATACACGAGCACGTAATAGATTCAAAACTCAACTGCAGAAAATACGACTTCAGCTATAGAGTGATCAATGCCTGGAATGCACTACCTGACTCTGTGGTTTCTTCCACGAATCTCCAAAACTTTAACCTTAGATTGTTGACCTCTCCCTGTTTCTAAGAGGTCTGTAAGGGGTGTGCATAAGCACACCATTGTGCCTACCGTTCCTGTCCAACTGTCCTATTGTCCTCTTTTAGCGTTACTTTTTACTTATGTTTATACAAACTACTACTATCCTATACATGTTTGACAAACAAAATAAAACAATTTCAGACAAACCAATATGGTAGGCAAAAGAGCTAAGATCTAATTGAAAAGCTAAACTGGCAACTCGTTGACCGCTTAATTGGAAACCCTGTATCCAACAGCTAATTAGATCAATGATTAGGAAGTAATAGAGAGACAGAAATGATGGATTGCACATGATGGATCAATGCAATGTACGGATCCAAACCATAAATTATTCTATCAGGGAGGAAGGAGATATTAAAGCCCCAAAACAAGAAAATGTTCCAGAGGAACTATTGACTAGTTCAAGAAAAATCCTATTGACTAGTTTTGATAGAATAGCCACAAAATAATATTCCGTTGACCATCTCAAAAAATATAGAACAGTGATGGCGAACCTTTTTCCCCTCGGGTGCCGAAAGAGCGTGGGCGTGTGCTATCGTGCATGTCTGGGTGTCCACACCCATAATTCAATGCCTGGGGAGGGTGAAACCTGCTTCCCCCTCCCCCGGAGGCCAGCTGGAGGCCAGAAACTGCCTATTTCCCAACTTTTGGTTGGCCCAGTAAGCTCATGTTTCACCTTCCCCAGGCTCCAAAGGCTTGCATGGAGCCAGGCGAGGGTAAAAACACTCTCCCCCATCCCCCTGGAGGCTCTCTGGAAGCCAAAATCACCCTCCCAGAGCCTCTCTGTGAGCCAAAAATTAGCTGGCCGGCACACACATGCACGTTGGAGCTGAGCTAGGATAACAGCTTGCGTGCCAGCAGATATGGCTCCATGTGCCACCTATGGCACCCGTACCATAGGTTCGCCATCACTGATATAGACGAACGGAAGGCTTACAATCAGATCCTGCAAGTGACAGAAAAGCTACATCAAGTATCCTCAACCCCTGGACCAACACCAGACTGGGGTGTGCCAAAAAGTGGGGCGTACAAACAAGCAAAGGCCCATCATGAGATGCAGGCAGCATGCGAACCACAGCCTCTCCGGTCTGCGGATAAACCTCTCTCTACAGAACCGGACCACTGTGGGATCAACTATGGTACCACATCTTCTTGACTGATGGAGAAAAACAAAATCTGATTTCATAGATGTGCAAGACCTCGTCAGGTTAGCCCAGGTCAGTGATGGTGAACCTATGGCATGGGTGCCACAGGTGGCATGCGGAGCCATAACTTCATGGCACCGGACCAGATTATCTCAGGGACCGCCTTCTGCTGCACGAATCCCAGCGACCAGTTAGGTCCCACAGAGTTGGCCTTCTCCGGGTCCCGTCAACTAAACAATGCCGCTTGGCGGGACCCAGGGGAAGAGCCTTCTCTGTGGCGGCCCCAGCCCTCTGGAACCAACTCCCCCCCAGAGATTAGAATTGCACCCACCCTCCTTGCCTTTCGTAAGCTGCTTAAAACCCACCTCTGCTGTCAGGCATGGGGGAACTGAGATACTATTTCCCCCTAGGCCTTTAAAATTTTATGCATGGTATGTCTGAATGTATGTTTGGTTTTTACTTTAATGGGGTTTTAATTGTTTTTACTATTGGATTATTGTGTATACTGTTCTATCATTGTTGCTAGCCACCCCGAGTCTCTGGAGAGGGGCGGCATACAAATCCAATAAATAAAAAAAATAATTAAAAAAACTGCTGGCACACGAGCTGTTGCCGTATCTCAGCTCCAATGTGCATGTGTGTGTTGACTAGCTGATTTTTGGCTCATACAGCAGCTCTGGCAGGGTGTTTTTGGCTTCCAGAGAGTCTCCGAGGGGATGAGGGAGGGTGTTTTTATCCTCCCCCCGGCTCCAGATAATCCTTTGGACCCTGGGGAAGGCAAAGCACGAGCCTACTGGGCCCACCAGAAGTTGGGAAACAGGCCGTTTCCGGCCTCCAGAGGGCCTTTGGGGGGGTGAGGGAAGCTGTTTTCGCCCTCCCCAGGCATTGAATTATGGATGTGGCCATTCGCGCATGTAATTGTCAATAACATTCGTGACATTTGATATATTACCATATTTTTCAGAGTATAAGACCCACGTTTCCCTCCTAAAAGACGCTGAAAATTTGGGTGGGTCTTATACGCCAAATGTAGCTTTTACTCAGCTTTTTCCCCCCAACCCTAACAAGGTGGTAATAACCAGGGAAGCAATCTTCCCTTGGCCTGCTTTTTTCACAGCTGCTCCTCTCTGACAATCAGCTGGGCTTTAGAAGCCTTTTTTCAGCCCTAACGCCAGCGAAGTTTAACCGATCTTCCTCCTCCGTGCTTTGCTAGCAAGTGATCTTCTGCCTTTTTTGCAGTCCCAATGACAGGTTAACGATTGAAGTGATCTTCCCTGTGGCGAAGAGAACTTCCCTTGGCCTGCTTTCCTCATTGTTTCTCTCTCTGAAGAGAGGAATGGAGAGTTTTAGAAATGGGGTTTTTTATCCTCAACCACGTGCTCTTAAAACCAGCAAGGTATGATTGTATTGTATGGTTCCAACATTGGGGTTTAGAATGTTTTTAATATTAGATTTGTTACACTGTCACTATTTTGTTGTGAGCCGCCCCGAGTCTATGGAGAGGGGCAGCATACAAATCTAATAAATTATAATTATCATAATTATCATAATTATAATTAAATTATTATTATTATTATTATTATTATTATTATTATTATTATTATTATTATTATATTATATAATAATATATTCTTATTCTTATTCTTATTCTTATTATTAAACTAATGTGCTGAAGCTGACCAGACACAGCACTAGCCAGATGAATATCTGATAGGAAGATTATTTTTTCCCCTATTTCCCTCTTCCAAAACTAAGGTGCATCTTATACTCTGAAAAATACGGTAGCTAAGAGTCTGGAGAAAAGATGTCTAGCATGAGAGCAAAACAAGGCAGGGAGTATTAAACACAAACAGACACAAACACACAAAACAAACCCTTTATAACTGAGAAAGCTCCGTAAATCACACTTAACCTCCAAAAGGCTCCTGATTCAATCTCTAGCAACCTGAATTTAACAGGGGTGAGATGATAAACCTCTGCAGGGATTTAGCACAATGGTGGAAGTGTCGCGACACGAAAGATCAGCTATGGCTGCAACATTCCCGCTTGGAATCTTGGATCTGACAGTCCAATGCGGATTGGACCATCCCAATGTCCTTCCTGATTATTCCTTCCATGGTTTTAATGGCTATTTGCCTTGGTCCTCTGCTGCCTGACCAAATTGGAGACTTTTGAAACATTGTGATATGTGGAATGGAAGGCAGCTCTCCATGAAAATGAGATTAAATGAGCCACGGTGGCACAGCAGTTAAGAGTGCAGTACTGCAGGCTACTTCTACTGCCTGCCGGCTGCCTGCAGTTTGGCAGTTCAAATCTCACCAGGCTCAAGGTTGACTCAGCCCTCCATCCTTCCGAGGTCAGCAAAATGAGGAAACTGGTTGAGGGTAATATGCTGATTTTGTAAACCGCTTAGGGAAGGCTATAAAGCAGAGGTCTTCAAACTTGGCAACTTTAAGACTTGCAGACTTCAACTCGTGCAGATCGTGCAGAATGCAGCTGCGAGAGTAATTATGGGCTTCTCTAAGTATGCCCATATCACTCCAACACTCCGCGTTGCCGATCAGTTTCCGGTCACAATTCAAAGTGTTGGTTATGACCTATAAAGCCCTTCATGGCACCGGACCAGAATACCTTCGGGACCGCCTTCTGCCGCACGAATCCCAGCGACCGGTTCGGTCCCACAGAGTTGGCCTTCTCCGGGTCCCGTCGACTAAACAATGTCGTCTGGCGGGACCCAGGGGAAGAGCCTTCTCTGTGACGGCTCCGACCCTCTGGAACCAGCTCCCCCCTGAGATTAGGATTGCCCCCACCCTCCTTGCCTTTCGCAAACTTCTTAAAACCCACCTCTGCCGTCAGGCATGGGGGAACTGAAACATCTTCCCCTTGCCCATGTTGTTTTGGTATTAGATTGATTGTATGCGTGTTTTGTTTATTTGTTTTAATACTCTGGGGTTGTTTTTTATGAATTTTATCTTAAAATTGTCATTGGATTGGTGGGTATTGGATTGTCATTATGTATTGTTTTTGTCTTGCTGTGAACCGCCCCGAGTTTTCGGAGAGGGGCGGCATATAAATCCAATAAATCTAATCTAATCTAATCTAACTCCCAGAATGCTGGCTGGAGAATTCAGGTAGTTGAAGTCTGCAAGTCTTAAAGTTGCCAAGTTTGGGGGCCCTTGCTGGAAAGCATTGTAAAGGGGTATATAAGTCTAAAAGCTATTGCTAAATCTACTAATGGCAGTTAATACTTGGTTAGGTTATTTATCACATAGTTCCCTGGATGTGGAGCAATGACTCCACTGCTCCTTATGTGTTCATAAAATTAATGGCCCAAAGTAGGTCTTGAATTATGACAAGAGGAGACAATGGCTTTCCCTCACACGCTCATTGTCATACAACAATGCAACTGACAGCAAACATCTTAGTTGACAATGAAAGACTGTGTGGAAATAAGTGTTCATTTAAGGTCACGCTTCCCCCCCCCCTGTGTTTTGTAATTTGTATTTGTATTATAATATTTTGCCTGTAAACCCTTTTGTTCTTTACGAAAACCACATGAAGTTGAAAGGCTGCAAGTAGAAACATGAAGGGGGAAAAAAAGATTAGAGGAGAATTATAAAAAGGGAATACTTGTGCAACGGTGCGGAAAAGGTAGAAAATAATAGGCACATGTTTAATTGGCACCACATAATTCAGGACAGCCATTAGTAAACTACAGGTAGTTCTCGGCTTAATAACCAGAATGAATGCCCAAAATTGATTGTGGCTAAGTGACACATTTTGTTAAGTGAGTTTTTGCCCCATTTTATGGCTTTTCTTGCCAACATTTGTTAAGGGAACCACTGCAGTTGTTAAATTAATAACATGGTTGGTTAATCTGGACTTTGCTTGTCAGAAAATCGCAAAAGGGGATTGCGTCACTCTCTCCCACACACACACACGTTGTAAATGTGAATTAGTGAAGATATAATTGAAAAAAATACAATGTGTGCAGAATTGGATAGTTTAACTAAAGAAATAAAAAATATAGATGAGCAAAAGTATACTAATTGTTGGAGTAGGTTTTGTCATCGGATGGAAAAAAGGAAAAAAAAGGAAAATTAGAGAGTTAATAAATGTTAGATAATTTGCGGAGTAAATGTCAGAGAATCGGTCACAAAAGGAAAACCAAAAGATATACCAGAATAAGATCTTTGCTAAAACTTGATCTATATATGCAGCGGTGGGCTACGAGCGGGAATGTTAAATTGCGCTCGCCGCCGCGGCTCATAACTCCTTGCGGGACCAGTGTGATTCTGCTGTTGCACCTGTGGAGGAAGCGAAATTGCACATGGAATTGTAGGTGCGCCCGTGTTTCGGCAAGGTTTTTTTGCTTCCGCGCATGTTGAAACATGGGCGCGCCTGCAGCTCTGTGCGCGATTTTGCTTCCTCCAGAGGTGCAGCAGCAAAATCGTGCTGGTCCCGCAAGAACTTACGAGCTGCGGCAGCGAGCGCCATTTAACGTTCCGGCTCGTAGCCCACCGCTGCATATATGTAAACACAATCCATGGAATAGTAAATAAGCACTATTAGAATTGTACTACAGGCACATCACAAATTGTCCAACTTTTATTTCAATGTTTTTCCCTGTGTGTGTGTTTTGTTGTTTGTATTTTGTGTGTTTAAATAAAGTCTATTTTTAATTTTAAAAATAAATAAAAATTTAAAAAGTAAATGTGAATCAGAAACATCCAAAGGTAAATCACACAACCATGGGGATGCTGCAGTAGTTTGAAAGTGCGAAAAATGGTCATCGGTCACATAAGCTGCAGGTGCCATTGTAACGACAGTCACCAACTGTTGTTAAGTTGAGAACTCCTTGTTCAAAAAGTGCATGCAGAAACTAAAACGGCGGCAGAAGAACATAAGAGAAAGCACGTTTGCAAGCAGAGAATCAGTTTGGCACAAGAGGTTGAAAAAGAAAGGAAAAGAGGTGACAAAATATTTTACGTCTAGGTCTGATATCACTTGATAAAGAATGGGCACCATTGAGAATCAATTTTTTTTAATCCTTTCTGATTTTTCTCCAATTGGCTCTGGGAGACTTCATCAAATGCTTTCTGCCTTGATATTAAGAGGAG
Source organism: Erythrolamprus reginae (assembly GCF_031021105.1). Lineage (NCBI taxonomy): Eukaryota > Metazoa > Chordata > Lepidosauria > Squamata > Dipsadidae > Erythrolamprus > Erythrolamprus reginae. Next base: position 130,518 of record NW_027248485.1, on the reverse strand, counting down.
ATTCCATGTTCTCCATTTTCACCGAGAGGTAACTCTTGAGCTCCATTTTATCAAATGTATCAACCAGGGCTTCCCAAACCTGTGAAATCTGGAGCGCAACTACTCCATGTCCAACCCCCAGATGGAACAGAATAGGTATTTTAATCACAATTAGGTGGGCAAATTCTTCAGCAGCTCTAGGACAGGAGTGTGCATCTGAGGCCATCCCGGTTTATAAATCCCCTTCCAAAATGATGTTGTCTTTTAATGCAATGACAAGAAAAACAACAGAGTTGGAAGGGACATTGGAGGTCTTCTAGTCCATCCCTCTGCTTGGGCAGGAGACTCTACACTACTTCAGACAGATGATTATCTAACATTTTCTTAAAAACTCGAGTGATGAAGCACCCACAACTTCTGGAGGCAGACTGTTCCACTGGTTAATTGTTCTAACTGTCAGGAAATTTCTACTTAGTTCTAAGTTGCTTCTCTCCTTGATTAGTTTCCACCCATTGCTTCTTGTTCTACCCTCACGTACTTTGGGGAATAAGGGAAGGGGAAACTGTGAACGGCGTAAGGGGTAATGAAAGCCAACTCCTGGTGGGCTGGGTGGATCATCTATTTTGCTATTTTTGCAATTAGCAGGCTGTCCAGGGGGAAAGCATTTTGAAATTCCCTGGTATTTCCCTGACCTTTCCCTGTAACGTGGTGATCTAATTAAGGCACGGTTGTAGATGACGTCACACCAAACGGCTAAGCCATGGAGAAATATTGTTAGCTGAGGAAGTTGTTGCCAATTATGCTCATTTTTGCTTGACTCTGCCAGGCAGCGCTATCTGGGGTTTTTTAACATAATTTTTCTCTGACTTTTAAACATTTCAATACAGTTCCCCCCACCTATTTATTCCATTTTTTTTCACGAATTCCCTGATAATTCCCTGATTTCCCTGTTTTCCAGGTTTGCTGGACATCCTGAATTATGCAATATGAGCATGACTGAAATGAGTATTGACTTCCTAGCAATGCTGAAACAAGCACGGTAGCTCAGTTTTTAAGATGCTGGACTTTGTTGGCTGGGAAGTCGAAAGGCCAGGTTCAAGACCCCAGTGCCACACAATGCGGTGAGTTCCCGTCCTGGCCTCGGTTCCTGCCAAGCTAGCAGCTCAAAAAGCATGCAAACGTGAGTAGATAAATAGGGAACACTTTGGTGGGAAGGTAACAGTGCTTTGTGATGTCATGTGCTATGAGAGTGATGGCGAACCTTTTTTGGTTCGAGTGCCAAAAGGGTGTGTGTGTGTGCTACTGCCAGTGGTGGGCTTCTAGCCAGAATGCTAAATTGGGTTTGCCGCGGCGGCTCGTGAGTATATGTGGGGCAAGTGCGATTTTGCTTCTGCACCTGTGGAGGTAGCAAAATCGCGCATGGAGCCACAGGTGCACCCAGGTTTCAGCATGCGTGGAAGCAAAAAAAATGTCGCCAAAACATGGGTGCACTTGCAGCTCCGTGCGCGATTTTGCTACCTCCAATTTAGCATCCCAGCTAAAGCCCACCGCTGGCTACTGCCCACACCCAGCAAGGGGCCGTCGTCACTGGCACCTACAGGTATGCCTCCTAGTGCTTCTCAGGGCCGGCAAGGGCGCATGTGCTGATATTGCGTAAGATTTTGCTTCAGGCACATGCGCAGAAGGTATATCTTGCATGCACATGCATGCGTGCATGGCAGGAGCACGGAGATGCGCCCGCACCTCCATTTTTTTCAAACGGATCGCCGATCCCCACATGTACAGGGTGTTGCCCATCACTGCCCACACCTATTCCCTCCCCCCCATGAATGCACACTCCCCCGCACTGCCCTGCGTATGCGCACAACCCCAACCCCACACATGCGCACAGGCCTCATTGAAGCCTGGGACTGTGAAAAGAAACCAGCCAAACAGTCAAACCGGAAGTTCAGAAAAATGGACTTCCAGTTTGCCCACTGTGTTGTTTTTTGCACTCTGGAGGCTTCAGGAAAGCCCCGGGGTATGAAAAACAGCATAACGGGCAAACCGGAAGTCTGTTTTTCCGAACTTCCGGTTTGCCCGTTGGGTGCTTTTGCACACTCTGGGGCTTTAGGAAGCTATTTTTCACACTGGAGACTTCAGTAAATCCCTAGAGTGTGAAAAACAGCACAACGGGCAAACCGGAAGTCCGTTTTTCCGAGCTTCCGGTTTGCCTGTTGGGTGGTTTTTCGCACTCTGGGGCTTTCCTCCTTGAAGCCTCAGGAGGGGCAAAACGGCATTTCCCAAGGCTGAAAATCAGCTGGTATGTGTGCTGGAGCTGACATGGGGCAACACCTCATGTGCCCTGGGATATGGCTCTGCCTGCCACCTGTAGCACGCATACCATAGGTTTGCCATGACATCATGTCCAGCCAAATGTCATCAGTCACAATTGAGTCAAGGGCAGAAATGGAAATAAGTACTGACCCTTATAGTCGGCAACAACTAGCGGAATAAAATCCGCAGGGACTCCTTTACCGTTTGTTTAACCTAGTCATGTCTCCAGCTTAATGATTCTATAATGAATCTCTCACTGAAATACTAGCCACATTCAAACCTGCGTTAAGTGTTTTTTGGAGATTAGCCAAGGTCAATCAAATGTCGCTATCTATAGTACCGGTAACAAGTAATTGTATTAAATTTTAATTAAGTTTAAACTAAATTACATTTAGTATTGGCCTGAACCTGTCTACTTTTGGGAACATGTCCTCCAGAATGCTTCTTGAAGGCCAACATTACTCATGGAAGCTGTTATCTAAAAATTTAAAAGCCACATTTAAACAAGAATGTTCTCAAGAATTCAGAATAACTTAGTGACCTCTTGTTTGAGGGAGGGAAAGCTAAAATTTTGGGTGGCCACAGGAAGGGGGAACTTCAGGCACCATCTAAGGCAGAGGTCTCCCAACTTGGCAAACTTTAAGACTCGTGGACTTCAACTCCCAGCTGGCTGCTCAAAGTGCCCCCCACCAAACAACATTCATACCCCTCCACCAAAATGGGGGCATATTTTCTATATACCATCTTAACTTAAGAGCAGTATATCTATTTACATATTATAAAGTAATTCTAATTTATTCTTTATACCTTGGGCTCGAATTCTACTAATGACATGTCCTTTTACCTTGTCCCATCGTCTCATCAGTTCCTGCAAATTAGTGTCACTGGCCAAATTCTTATCCATGATCTCAAACTGAATATGATCCACCATGTACCGATACCAATTTTGTATTCTCCATTTTATCGCATCCTTCCAGCCTAGGACTATTACTGCCTGAGTGCTTTCTATTGCTGCTTCTTTTATTTCTCTAAATCCTCCCATCTCGTTCCTTTTGATTAATACTACCAATACGTACTACTAATACTACCATTTCCTTGGTAATTGTCCATCGTATATTGAACATCCTATTGATGTCCTCTTGTACTTTTTTCCAAAAGTTCTGCACTACCGGGCATTCCCAAAACATATGCATAAACACCCCCTTATCTTGACAGCCGTACCAACAAGTATTCTTAACTGTTATGTGTTGTGTGAATGTTTTACTGTTATGTTGTTATTATGAAAATCAATTTAATTTTTAAAAAATAAAAATAAAATAAAAAACTCCCAGCTGGCTGGAGAATTCTGGGAGTTGAAGTCCACAAGCCTTAAAAGTTGCCAAGTTTGGGAACCCCTGTTCTAAGGCAAGAGGGAGATACATAGAGATAGGCTAATAATGAAGACTTATTTTTGCCTTTGCTTTACCGAAAAAGCTCAACAAAATGCACCACTCCAAAATTTAAGATTTCGCTGCTGGATTTTGTTATCAATGAGAGCATCTGGGGGAGAAAACTTGGGGCATTTCTAGATATACCAATTTTTGTGACAAATTAGAGAAACCCCAGCACACGGTTTGGGAAGCATGGTTAGAGCCTACAAACTTAACAAGGAAACCCACTTACCTACTGTGGTTAGTGTTAAATCTGAGTCACAGCTCTTCGTTTTGGCTCTTGAGCTCTCCTCCAGGAAATCAGGGCCATCTACATTATTGTCTAGGTTCACATCATAATCGCATTCTGTTTCTGAGCCCCTGGTAATGTCAGGTAAATCTGAGTTATCCATCGAAAATTCGTCTCCGGTACTGTCTACTGAAATTGTCTCGGCAAGCTCCACTGATGTTGGTTCTATTTATTCAACGGGATATTTATTTTAGGTATGTTGCTTTGTGTTTAGTTTTCTTTAGATTTTTTTTTAAAAAAAACATGCTACATGCACAATTTAAAAACAAACAATTTGTTTATTGTTAAACATCCCCAGACTGAAAATAATTGGATTCATGAAACATAAAATTAATTAGTTCTAGAGCAACATCAGATAACAGAGTAGGTAAATTGGTAGCAAGGATGGACTGCTTAGCAGTGGGATGCAATTTTAGCCCTGCTGTGATTAGAAGGAAGATAATAACAGTATTCTTAACAAAAGAAGAAGAAAAGTTCATTCGAAGGTGTTATCCTCCCCATGTAGTCCAATTTCTCCATAACGTTCCACCCATCAATTCCTTAACTCTACTGGATTAATTTCCTTGCTTTGCCAAACATTGGCAAATTCAGAATTCCTCCAACACAGACAAAATGCCATTGAAATAATACTTAAAATTCCATTGAAAGAATGCTTAAAAGGCTCCTCAACTTATGACCACAGCAGAGCCCTGAATTTTCCATTTTTAAGTGAGACCGTTAAGTGAGACTTTCCCCCATTTTACGACTCTTTTGCCATTGTTGTTAAGTGAATTGATGCAGTTGTCACGTTAGCAACATGGTTGTTAAGCGAATCAGGCTTCCCCCATTGATTTGTCTTATCAGAAAGTCACCAAAGGGGATCCGGGATATTGCAACTGTCGTATGTACTAGTCAGTTGCCAACTGTCCAAGTTTTGATCCCATCATCAATGGAGATGCTGCAATGGTTGTTAAGTATTTTTTTTAAAAACGGTCATAAGTCACTTTTGTCAGTGCTGTTGTTAAGTCTTCGGAGAGGGGCGGCATACAAATCTAATAAATCTTAATCTTAAATTCTAGTGGTCACTAAATGAAGTTTTGTAAGTTGAGGGCTGTAGAAGAATGCATCTGACTGAAGGACAGATGCTTTTAATTGTTGGGAATCCTCTTGGAAGATAAAACTGCGTAAGATAACAAATCTACATATTCCTACATCAAAGCTAGACTGAAACTGTTAAGCAACAAGGTATACAAGATAAGGATACTGTTGAGTAGAAATCTTCAAAGTTGGCAAATTTTAAGACTTATGGACTCCAACTCCCAGCATAGCTGGTTGGAAAAATTATGGAAGTTGAAGTCCACAAATCTTAAAATTTGCCAAGTTTGGGAACTCCTGCTTTTGAGTCAAGGTTGACACCTACTGATTATTTATTTGTTTGATTTATTAGTTGCCCAACTCCAATGGACCCCAAAGCATAAAACCGTGTCGCTATGATTGGGCACTGTCTTCTTCTACCATATTTATTTAGTGAGTCCCACTGGAATTGAGCGGCATAGAAGTCAAATAAATTAAATTGAATTAAATTTTCTTCTTCTACGGTTCTCAACCTTTCTAATGCCACGACCCCTTAATACAGTTCCCCATGTTGTGGTGGCTCCCAGACATAAGCCTAGCACCAATTCTCCCAACAGAGCTTTAAGCTGATTGGCAGAAAGGTCAGAGGGACACCCCCACTGTAAACGCCTGATTGGCCGGATTGTAAAAATATGTTCCAAGGCGCTAGAATTAGTTCCTAACACCATGGGAAACTTTCACAGGTAACCCCTGTGAAATGGTCGTTCGACCCCCCAAAGGGGCCTCGACCCCCAGATTGAGAACCACTGTTCTACCATGTTTATAAACTGCCCAATCTAGTTTGCTATCCAAGAATTGTTCAGATCTGATCCCGTTGATCAACGTTTTAAACTATCAAGACGTTCTCTCCAAAAGGGTTCCAGGTAGCAAATATTCCATTTCATAAGAATCCAAAGTGGTGTCAAGGGAAAACTTAGAGTATAAGACACAACTTTTCGGCCCCCGAAAGAAGCTGAAACTTTGGGTGCGTTTTATCATCCAAATGTAGCTCTTTTATTGAAGTTTTCCCCTCCAGCCCTAATAAGGTGCTAGCTAACTTCCTGGCTTGCAGGCTTGTTTTCATTGCTACTCCCCCCAAAAAAGGTTTTTTCAGACCTAACTGAGGTGCTAATGATTTTCCCAGTTTGCAGGATATTTTTCATTGCTACTCCGAATAGGTTTTTTTCCAGCCCTAAATCTTTGGAGGCTTGTTTTCACTCTTATTGCCTCTGAATAAGGTTTTTTAAAGCCCTAACCAGGGGATTAAATAATGCGCTAAAGCTGACCAGACAAAGGATGCTAGCCAGATGAATACCTGGTAGATAGACGCCCCCCTCTTATTTTCCTCCCCCAAAGTGTCTTATACAGTGGTACCTCGAGATAAGAGTTTAATTCGTTCCGGACCTGTGCTCTTAAGTCGAGCAGCTCTTATCTCGAATGACTTTTCCCCATAGGAATTAATGTAAATAATTTTAATTGGTTCCAGCCCTCAAAAAACTCACAAAGTTAGTCTAAATTATGCAGAAAGACATGTTTTTAATGAAGAAATGTACATGTACATATAAATGAATAATGAAGTTTCTTTCACTTAACTTGTAAACTTTCTTAAACTTTTAAATTTACATATGTTCAACTTCTCTGCCACCCAATCCTGTAGGACAGAGGTCCCCAACCCTTTTTGCACCAGGGACCAGCTTTAAGCGATCAAGAGAGGAATGGGTGAATGAATGGACGGAGGGTGGGAAGGAAGGAAAGAGGGAAGGGACAGGAACAGAGGAAGGAAGCAAGGAAACTTATGAAAGGGGAGAGTAAGAGAGGAATGAGTGAAGGGAGGGAGGGAGGGAAGAAGGTGGGAAGGAGAAAGAAAAGAAGAAATAGAGGAAGGGAAGGTAAAAGAGAGAAAGAAAAAGAGCAAGAAAGAAAGAAAGAAAGAAAGAAAGAAAGAAAGAAAGGGGGAAGGGACAGGAACAGAGGAAGGAAGCAAGGAAACTTATGAAAGGGGAGAGTAAGAGAGGAAGGACTGAAGGAAGGGAGGGAGGGAAGAAGGTAGGAAGGAGAAAGAAAAGAAGAAATAGAGGAAGGGAAGGTAAAAGAGAGGAAGAAAAAGAGCAAGCAAGCAAGCAAGCAAGCAAGCAAGCAAGCAAGCAAGCAAGCAAGAAAGAAAGAAAGAAAGAAAGAAAGAAAGAAAGAAAGAAAGAAAGAAAGAAAGAAAGGGGGAAGGGACAGGAACAGAGGAAGGAAGCAAGGAAACTTATGAAAGGGGAGAGTAAGAGAGGAATGAGTGAAGGGAGGGAAGGAGGGAAGAAGGTGCGAAGGAGAAAGAAAAGGAGAAATAGAGGAAGGGAAGGTAAAAGAGAGAAAGAAAAAGAGCAAGAAAGAAAGAAAGAAAGAAAGAAAGACAGAAAGGGGGAAAGGACAGGAACAGAGGAAGGAAGCAAGGAAACGTATGAAAGGGGAGAGTAAGAGAGGAATGAGTGAAGGGAGGGAAGGAGGGAAGAAGGTAGGAAGGAGAAAGAAAAGAAGAAATAGAGGAAGGGAAGGTAAATGAGAGAAAGAAAAAGAGCAAGAAAGAAAGCAAGAAAGAGAATGAAAGAGAAATAAAAAGCCTCCCCTTAAAACCTTAAGACGAGACAGTCTTGGGGGGGGGCGCGAAACGCCTCTGCAGTCCTGGAATAGGTCACTCGCTTCATACCGGTCCCTCCGTCCCACCCCATCCCGAACTCCGGCGGGTGTAAGAAGCCGGGAGGTAATTGCCCCGTTAGCCAGATGCGTTTGGAGAGGGCAGAGGGCTTCATCTATCAATCTATCAAATTAAACCCAATCAGAGGTGCCTATTCGAGAATCCTAACTACGCTCTCCCTCCCTCCTATGGAGATTCAAAGCCTTCCCAGACCTTTTTCCATCATGTGCGGCCGGCCACCCTCGCGCAAGCTAACCCAGTTCTGAAAATGCGCCGTAGCCTCGGGTTGCAAAACACGCACACGATCGGGGGAGGGGGGGATCCAGATCTCTCCCTCTCTTTCTCTCTCTCCCCCCTCTCTCTTTCTCTTTCTCTCCCCATCCTGGACTCCCGGATCGCCGGCTGCCCGGAAAAGCATCGCATCGTCAGAGGGGCGCGTCAGCGGCTTCCGCAGCACAGGGAAGGGCTTAAGCCGCTGCCTTTTCCCTTCCCCGTGGGAGCGCCAGACCTCTTGTCTGCCCGGCCCGAGGCACGAAACCACTGTTTATGCCGGGCGGCTCGCCTGGAACGCCAGCAATGCCACCGGGCCGATTGCCGAGCGGGGGCGGGGCGCGGGAGGAGGCAGCGCCCCCCCCGGACCCCTCAGGCTCGACCCGGGTGGAGCGGCCTGAAGGGTCCGGTGCGGCGCTGCCTCCTCCCGCGCCCCGCCCCCGCTCGGCAATCGGCCGGGCGGCATTGCTGGCGTTCCAGGCGAGCCGCCCGGCATAAGCAGCGGTTTCGTGGGTGCTGGCAAGCGGGGAAGTTCGCCAGGAGTCAGCGGAGAAGCTGGGTGCCTGTTTTAAAAGATCGCTGCTGGTCTGGGGGCGCTTTCCAGCTACCCCCGAGCCCCCAACCAGGGCTCGGGGGTAGCTGGAAAGCCCCCCCAGACCGGCTGCGATCTTTTAAAACAGGCGCGCAGCGGGCAGCGCCCCTCTCGCAGCCCTGTCAGTTCCGAGCTGCGAGAGGGGCGCGGCGCGCTTTCCCAAAAGGGACGGAGAAAGCCCTCTCTCGCAGCGAAAGCGCTGCCAGCCAGGGAGAGCGTTCAGATCCCCCCACCCCCAGCAGAGAGCGTTCAGATCCCCCCACCCCCAGCAGAAGCCAAGGACCCGCAGAGTGGGGCGGCAGGGGAGGCGACCGCCTCTCCACTCACCAAGTGCCGGGATACGAGCTGAGAAGAGCCGGGCTGGTTTGCTTTCCTTTCTTCCCGCGCTGATGCAGAGCAAAGCGTCACGCCCCCCTGAGGCTTTTGGCGGCAAAAGAGCCCAGCGTCGCTTCGGAAGCCGCCGAAAGCGTCAGGGGGGCGTGACGCTTTGCTCTGCATCAGCACGGGAAGGAAGGAAAGTAAGCCAGCCCGGCTCTTCTCGGCTCGTATCACGAATTTGAGCTCGGGAGTCGAGCAAAAATTTCTCTCCTCTCCCAGCTCGTATCTCGAGTAGCTTGTAAGTAGAGCTGCTCGTATGTCGAGGTTCCACTGTACTCCAAAAAAATATGGTATGTCGCTGTTCCTGTATCAACTAGTTCTCTACAGATGTTAGGAAGCCTTCAATTTGGACATTTCTAATGGCTTGGGGCCATTAGACTCTAGCCCCCTGGCTGATGAGTGTAGGTATGTTTTGCTGTTCAAATGGGAATGAGTGATTTTTAAATGTTATTAAGATTTTTAAAAAAGTTTTACCCAAATTAATTGGATTTTTAGATATGTATATTGTACATTGATCCAAAAAATAAAGGGAACACTTAAACAACACAATATAACTTCCATGTAAATCAAACTTCTGTGAAATCCAACTGTCCACTTAGGAAGAAACACTGATTGGCAATCAATTTCACCTGCTATGTTGCACATTCACGTTTGTACAGAACAAAGTATTCAATGAGAACATTTCATTCATTCAGATCTAGGATGTGTTCTTTGAGTGTTCCTTTTTTTTCTTTGAGCAGTGTATATTGTTTTGATATGTTGTAAGCTGCCCCAAGTCCTTGGAGAGAAGCAGCATATAAATCCAATTAATAAATAATAAACACATTTCCCTCCCTCCCTTTTCTTGTTGGCCCAAGAAATCATGGCTTCGTTTGAGATGAAAGTGATCATTTCCCTTTGACATCACCAAACTGTCTTACTCACTATCCCACCCAATGGGAAAGTAGAGAGCTCCAAGCATTCCTTCTTCACAAGAATGATCAAGGAAATGGAGCCCCTCCCTTATGAAACCAGGTTGCAACGCCTTGGTCTCTTCAGCCTTTAAAGACAGCGTTTAAGGGACTTGATCGAAGTGTATAAAATCATGCATGGGATAGAAATGGTGGATAGAGAAAAACTCTTTTCTCTATCACACAATACTAGGACGAGGGGGCACTCCATAAAGCTCATAGGTAAGAAAGTGAGGACAAATCAAGGGAGATATTTCTTCACTCAGAGGGTCGTTGGTTTATGGAATTCACTTCCAGAAGAGGTTGTGACAGCTGTCAGCCTTGATAGCTTCAAGGCAGGATTAGATAGATTCATGGATGCCAAGTGCATCGGTGGTTATTGAAACGGATGTCCATGTGCCACCTCTATGTTGGTTGAGGCAGGCAGGATTCCCTTGAGTACCATTTGTTGGGGGTCAAGGGAAAGGGAGGGTCTTGCCTTCTCTTTCTGCTCAAGATCCCCAGGGACAATTGGTGGGCCATTGTGTGACACAGAATGCTGGACTCGATGGGCTTTGGCCTGATTCAGCATAGCTCTTCTTATGTTCTTATAAAATATGCTGTTTTCCTAAATCAGTTCCCATGAATTACGAATATTGGAACTGAAGACAAATTTCTGTCTTATCAGTTTACCTCTATTCCACATATTGTCACATCACACTCATCATACTAATGCCATATTTTCCCGAAAATAAGATCCTGTTCTCATATTTTTTTGAACCTCAAAATAAGTGCTTGGCCTTATTTTTGAGGGTTTTTTATTATTTTGGGGCGAATGGACCAAGGCAGGGCTCCTCTTGCTGTCTTACCTGATTTCCATCTCTGTCTCCCAGACCCTACCCAGAGGAAATGGTGGGGACCACCTGCGCAGGTGTTTAAATATTTTTGGGGAGGGCTTATTTTCGGGGAAAGACGGTAGAAGAAATGTACAGCTAGAGCCTCCAAACAGTCAGAAGAGAACTGCTACCACAAAGTCAGATTACATTGTCAGAAGGGGGGGAAATGCAGTCTCTATCTGTCATTTATTGTTGTGAGCCGCCCCGAGGCTTCGGAGAGGGGCGGCATACAAATCTAATTAAAAATTATTATTATTATTATTATTATTATTATTATTATTATTATATTTTAAAGTATATTTGGATTTGTTACAAATTGTTACAAATTGTTGTGTTGTGCTGTGAGCCGCCCCGAGTCTGCGGAGAGGGGCGGCATACAAATGTAAATAATAAATAAAATAAATAAATAAATTATTATTATTATTATATTTATAGAAAAATAAAAATTTTCTTATACATATAAAGATGTAAAAAATAACATCTTTATATATATAAGAAAAAACAATAGAGAAACACAGGTTCCAATAAAAATATTTTAAAAGCTTAAAAAAGCTATAAAGCCATATTTCAGCAAATATTGAAAGAGATTTCTGCAAAGAAAGTGACAGCATTTGTATTCGAAAAGTTAAATGATGAAAATAAAGGATAAAAGTGAGCTTTTGGAAAGTAAATAAATCTAAAGGACTTTAGCTTTCTGAAATAAAGGACTCGCCTTTATAAAGAAGGATAATAAATAAATAAGTGGTCACCATACTTCTCAGCCACCAGAAGACTGAAAACTGGAGCCCCACCAACTCTAAGCCATCAACCCCTGACCAGAAGTAGTTGTTCAACTATTAACTTTGGCAAAATCTAAACCTATGTTGCTTTTAGTCAGAAAGCCTGTTCACTGGGGGGGAAATGCCATTCATTCATTTTCTTTCTCGTTCCTTCTTTCCTTCCTTCTTTCTTTCTTTCTTTCTTTCTTTCTATTTCCTTCCTTCCTTCCTTCCTTCCTTCCACAGATAACTCAAGGCAGCAAACAAATCCAACATACCTTCCTCCTCCTATTTTCCCCACAATACTACAATCTCTCTGAGATTAGTTGGATTGAGAGAGAATAACTGGCCCAAAGCAACCCAGTTGGCTTTCATGGCTAAGGCAACACAGGAACTCATGGTTTCCATGCTTTCTAGACTGATCCCTTCATCATTAGACCAAATGAGCTCAAATGCTGCTATTTACTTCTTGTTACTATAACTTCATAGATAACCAGTGTCACATTCTGTCAAAGGAAAATTACTCCAGAGGGGGAAAAAACCCATTAAAAACAACCCAGATGCAATAATATTGCCTTCTGAAACTAAAACCAGAAGGATATTCAAATGCTCTTTAGTATAGAGAAGCAATCCCACATTTTTGACATGGCGGCCTGGCTGGCGGGCAAAGTGGGGGGTATTGAGCCGTATGAGCTGTGGGCTAGCACACATGTACGTATGTGTACGCAACCCTTGTGTGAATGGTGTCCGGCACGTATGTGAGTGCCTGCCAGCCTGCTGTTTACACAAGTTTAGCTGTATGCCCTCTGGCCAACCACTCATACAGTCCAATTCTGAATAGGTCACTATCCCTGGTAATGGACTGTGGCCCAGGAGGTGTGAACCTAATAATAACAATAACAACAGAAGTGGAAGGGACCTTGGTGGTCATCAAGTCCAACCCCCTGCTTAGGCAGGAAACCCTACACTACTGCAGACAAATGGTTATCCAACATCTTTTTAAAAACTTGCAGCGTTGGAGCATTCACAACTTCTGGAGGCAACTTCTGTTCCACGGATCAATTGTTCTGACTGTCAGGAAATTTCTCCTTAGTTCTAAGTTGCTTCTCTCCTTTTTAGTTTCCATCCATTGCTTCTTGTTCTACCCTCAGGTGCTTCACTCCCTCTTCTTTATGGCAACCCCTGAGATACTGGAACACTGCTATCATGTCTCCCCTGGTCCTTCTTTTTATTAAACTAGCCATGCCCAGTTCCTGCAACCATTCTTCCCATGTTTTAGCCTCCAGTCCCCTAATCATCTTTGTTGCTCTTCTCTGCACTCTTTCTGGAATCTCCACATCCTGTGCCTGTGGTGCAGAGCACTATTATGGCAATTCCAGAAGGACATTCCTTACTACAACTCTGAGCCAATCTGCAGTCCTGCACCTTCGTTCAGTTCTGCTGGTGGCAGTTTTTGCACAAGCAGCATTGCAGAAAGATCCGACAGCCAGTCATAAAGCGAGTGAACAAAACATTTCCTTTTCTTTGCCTTTGTGGCAAAGTGTGCAATTGAATGAGGGGAAATAGAATGCACATATGTATATATGTGTGTGTAGAGCAGTGTTTCTCAACCTTGGCCGTTTGAAGATGTGCGGACTTCAACTTCCAGAATTCCCCAGCCAGCAAGGTTGAGAAACACTGGTGTAGATATATATATATATACACACACACATTTTTGCTGAATTTGAAAATTAAGGAAGACTAGGATAGATCTATTTCGGCCTTATTCTGGCCTCATCAGCTAGCCATACCCTCACTGGGACTTGAACTTGCAGCCTGCGGAGAATTAACCTCTAGGCTACAGTATCCAATCCCTTCAGCTCTGTACCAGGGAAGGGTTACATTTTTGTGTATGTCGAATTACAATATATATGAAAAGAGAATCCAAAGGCATCCCAAGGCCCCTTCATGCTAACCTTGTACGTCTTCTCCTTGAGGTTTATCCATGATGTCTGAACTTTCCACTTCACATGTTGCCACAGATTCTGCTAAAAGGGACGATGGGCTGGATACGGGGCTGGGAGAGAAGAAAAGGTTGCTTTAGAAACTGAGACCATTTTCCGCTACGTAGGAAAAGGGTTTATGACGATATACAACGGCCAACTCACCGTGACTAACTGGCTGCAGGGGAACAATTATACTAATATCAAACAAACAGAATAATTAAAGGATGCAAAAGGAGGGAAAGAATGAAAGGTGAATGCCAACAGCATTTTTAAATTTATTTTAAATAATTAAATAACATTGTCCCAGGGGGAGTTGACCATGGCGAGTTGGTTGCAATGAGTTGGCTGTGGCATGTTGTCCCATTTCAGTAGGATAAGTCCCAGATAAATCTACTAAGATCTATTTATCTAGATATTTATTATTAGAGTTGGAAGGGACCTTGTAGGTCATCTAGTCCAAGCCCCTGCTCAAGCAGGAACCCTACACCACCCCAGACAAACAGCAGTCCAATCTGCTCTTGAAAGTCTCGTGTTGGAGCATTCACAACCTCCGCAGGCAAGCCGTTCCACTGGTTGATCGCTCTCCCTGTCAGAAAGTTCCTCCTTGTTTCGAGGTTAAATCTCTTTTTGGTCAGCTTCCACCCGTTGTTCCTTGTCTGGCTTTCTGGTGCTTTGGATAACAGCCTGACCCCACCCCTCCTCTCTGTGGCAGCCCCACAAGTATTGGAAGACTGCTGTCATTATCTATTAATGTCAACGGTTTATTAAAAGTGTATTTGGGGGGTTTGGGTGGGTGTTGAGGTTATGCATCACGGAGATTGAAATTCAAACCCCTTCTCAACCATGAAGTTCACCAAGCCAGCTAGTGTTTCAGTCTAGCTTCCTTCACAAAATAATAATAATAATTTATTAGATTTGTATGTTGCCCCTCTCCGAGATTTCGGAGCGGCTCACAACAAGCAATACATATACAAATCCAATATTAAAAAACAATTTAAAACAAAACCCTTATTTAAAAAAAACAATAATACAGTCCAGACAAACCATACATAAATTGGAACAGCTAGGGGTATGTCAATTTCCCCATGCCTGGCAACATAGATGGGTTTTCAAGAGTTTGCGAAAGGCAAGGAGGGTGGGGGCAGTCCTAATCTCTAGGGAGAGTTGATTCCAGAGGGCCGGGACAGCCACAGAGAAGGCTCTTCCCCTGGGTCCCGCCAAATGACATGGTTTTGTCGACGGGACCCAGAGAAGGCTAACTCTGTGGGACCTAATCGGTCTCTGGGATTTGTGCTGCAGAAGGTGGTCCTGGAGGTATTCAAAAGGTTATTATTATTATTATTATTATTATTATTAATAATAATAATAATAATAATAATAATAATAATAATAATAATAATAATTAGATTTGTATGCCACCCTTCTCCAAAAACTTAGGGCGGCTCACAAAATAAATATAGAAACAAAGTGTGCAAGACAAATGTAACACATTAAAAAACTACATCTAAAAACGCAAAGAAGCCTTCCCTGGACCCAGCCGTACTTAACAACTATCGTCCAGTCTCCAACCTTCCCTTCATGGGGAAGGTTGTCGAGAAGGTGGTGGCACTCCAGCTCCAGCGGTTCTTGGAAGAAGCCGATTATCTAGGTCCCCAGCAGTCGGGCTTCAGGCCTGGTTACAGCACGGAAACCGCTTTGGTCGCGTTGATGGATGATCTCTGGCGGGCCCGGGACAGAGGTTTATCCTCTGTCCTGGTGCTCCTTGACCTCTCAGCGGCTTTCGATACCATCGACCATGGTATCCTTCTGCACCGGTTGGAGGGGTTGGGGGTGGGAGGCACTGTGCTTCAGTGGTTCTCCTCCTACCTCTCTGGCCGGTCGCAGTCGGTGTTAGTGGGGGGTCAGAGGTCGACTCCGAGGTCTCTCCCTTGTGGAGTACCTCAGGGGTCGGTCCTCTCCCCCTTGCTATTTAACATCTACATGAAACCGCTGGGTGAGGTCATCCAAGGACATGGGGTGAGGTATCATCAATATGCCGATGATACCCAGCTTTACATCTCCACCCCATGCCCAGTCAACGAAGCGGTGGAAGTGATGTGCCGGTGCCTGGAGGCTGTTGGGGCCTGGATGGGTGTCAACAGACTCAAGCTCAACCCGGATAAGACGGAGTGGCTGTGGGTTTTGCCTCCCAAGGACAATCCCACCTGTCCGTCCATTACCCTGGGGGGGGAATTATTGACCCCCTCAGAGAGGGTCCGCAACTTGGGCGTCCTCCTCGATCCACAGCTCACATTAGAGAACCATCTTTCAGCTGTGGCGAGGGGGGCGTTTGCCCAGGTTCGCCTGGTGCACCAGTTGCGGCCCTATCTGGACCGGGACTCATTGCTCACAGTCACTCATGCCCTCATCACCTCGAGGTTCGACTACTGTAATGCTCTCTACATGGGGCTACCTTTGAAAAGTGTTCGGAAACTTCAGATCGTGCAGAATGCAGCTGCGAGAGCAGTCATGGGCTTACCCAGGTATGCCCATGTTTCACCATCACTCCGCAGTCTGCATTGGCTGCCGATCAGTTTCCGGTCACAATTCAAAGTGTTGGTTATGACCTTTAAAGCCCTTCATGGCACTGGACCAGAATATCTCCGAGACCGCCTTCTGCCGCACGAATCCCAGCGACCGATTAGGTCCCACAGAGTGGGCCTCCTCCGGGTCCCGTCAACTAAACAATGCCGGTTGGCGGGCCCCAGGGGGAGAGCCTTCTCTGTGGCGGCACCGACTCTCTGGAACCAACTCCCCCCGGAGATCAGAACTGCCCCTACTCTTCCTGCCTTCCGTAAACTCCTCAAAACCCACCTTTGCTGTCAGGCATGGGGGAATTGAAACACCTCCCCTGGGCACGTTGAATTTATATATGGTATGCTTGTGTGTGTGTATGTTAGTATAGGGGATTTTCTTAAATTTATAATATTTTAATTAATTGAATTACGTTTTGGATTGTTTTTTCACTTGTTGTGAGCCGCCCCGAGTCTTCGGAGAGGGGCGGCATACAAATCCAAATAATAAATAAATAAATAAATAAATAAATAAATAAATGTATTAATCCATCAAACCGTCCAACCCCCTGTAGTTCTGATCACGGAGACAGAATGAAGAGGAGGAGGAGGAGGACCACTGCCCTGTCTGCAGAATCGCTAGGCAGAAGAATGGCAGGATCATCCAAATGGGGCAGAAGGATGAGAACATCATAAACGCTCAGCAATGCAAGGCAAATTAAATGTGCCCCGCTTGGCACAGTGCTTAGGATGCAGTATTGCAGGCAAACTCTGCACACAGCCTAGAGCAGTGATGGTGAACCTATGGCATGGGTGCCACAGGTGGCATGTGGAGCCATATCTGCTGGCACACGAGCTGTTGCCCTAGCTCACCTCCAATGTGCATGTGTGTGCTGGCCAACTGATTTTTGGCTCACGCAGAGGCTCTGGGAGGGCGTTTTTGGCTTCCAGAGAGCCTCCAGAGCAGCGGTCCCCAAACTACGGGCCGCGGGCCGGATGCGACCCGCTGAGGCGATTTATCCGGCCCGCAGGGAGCACACGAGATTTTATCAATAGATATAATAAGCTCTCGAATCTCCCATCCATTCACCGCGGAGGATGAGGTGAGGAGGAGACGGTGCAGAGGCAAGGGGTGGGGAGGAAAGCGGGCCTGCAATTGGCCCCTTGCAGGTCCGCTTTCCTCCCCGCCCCTTGCCTCTGCACCGTCTCCTCCTCACCTCATCCTCCGCGGTGAATGGACGGGAGATTCAGGAACCCCCCTGAATTTGCCCGAATGGAGGCAGTGGCGGCTTCAAGGGACCTGGTCCTTCTCGGCGCTGCGTTGCTGCAGCCTCCGAGCTCCGCTGTTGTCCCCGGGCACTGTTACCTCAGCTGCGCTGAGAGAGAAAGAGAGAGAGCGTGGAGGGCGGCTTGCCGGTCCACTGCCCCCTGGATGAGCGGCCCCGCATGGCCCCAGCACCGGACTTCACCGTCGCCTCTGCCCCCGTCCGGCTCTCCAGCAAAGAGTCCACCCCTTTGCCCTCCATGGCGCCCAGCGCCCGGCCCCAGGCCACCGCCACCTCCTCCTCCGGGTAGCGCACACGAGCTCTTCCTGCAGGAACGGGTGGTGGGGTGGAAGTGGTTGGACTTATCTACACGTGCGCCTGCTGATTGGGAAGAGGGGGGAAAAAATCTGCGCCTCCAAAGAGGGGAGGGGGGGAGAAAGAAAAAAGGAGTTCCAACTTGGCAGAAGGCGGAGGGGAGAACCGAGCATGCTGCAGCAAGTTTGCTTGGCTTTCTGGGGCTTTTTTTTCCCTCCCCTTCCACCACCCCTGTCTGAATGTCGTTTGCCGCTTAGGAGTGACCCTCTCTCGGGCTTGTTGTGGATGTGGCGTGGATGAGGGGGAAAGCCGTAAGCGCGAATTAGCAAAACCAGTTCAACCTCTTCTTCGCCTCCTTACCGACTACTGAAGAAAAAAGAAGCTTCGTTGGGATTCTGGCTCTCCACAAAGACTTTCCAAATGTGCTTTTCCGGGCAGCCGGGCTTTCCCCCTCATCCACGCCACATCCACAACAAGCCCGAGAGAGGGTCACTCCTAAGCGGCAAACGACATTCAGACAGGGGTGGTGGAAGGGGAGGGAAAAAAAAGCCCCAGAAAGCCAAGCAAACTTGCTGCAGCACGCTCGGTTCTCCCCTCCGCCTTCCGCCAAATTGGAATTCTTTTTTTCTTTCTCCCCCCCCCCCTCTTTGGAGGCGCAGATTTTTTTCCCCCTCTTCCCAATCAGCAGGCGCGCGTGTAGATAAGTCCAACCACTTCCACCCCACCACCCGTTCCTGCAGGAAGAGCTCGGGCACGCAGCGCTACCCGGAGGCGGAGGCGGTGTGGGGCTGGGCACCGTGGAGGGCGAAGGGGTGGACGTGATTGCTGCCTCTTAGCTAGAGAGCCGGGCGGGGGCGGAGGCGACGGTGAAGTCCGGTACTCTCCGCTCTCTCTCTCTCTCTCAGCGCAGCTTAGAAGTAACAATGCCCAAGGACAGCAGCGGAGTTTGGAGGCTTTAGCAACGCAGCACCATGCAGGACCGTATGTTGGTCCTTTGAAACCGCCGCCGCCTCCGTTCGGGTGAATTCAGGGGGTTAGCTGGAGAGCCGGACGGGGGCGGAGGCGACGGCGAAGTCCAGTGCTGGGGCCATGCAGAACTGCTCATTCAGGGGGCCGTGGACTGGCAAGCTGCCCTCCGCTCTCTCTTTCTCTGTTGCCAGCGTGGTGTATGAGAAAGAGAAAGCAAGAGAGAGAGAGAAAGAGGGAGAGATAGAGAGTGAGAGAGAAAGGATAGAAATATAGTGAGAAAGAAAGAGGGAGAGATAGAGAGGGAGAGATAGAAATAGAGTGAGAGAGAAAGAAAGAGGGAGGGAGGGAGAGAGGGAGAGATAGAAATAGAATGAGAAAGAAAGCAAGAGAAAGAGGGCGGAAGAGGGAGAGATACAAAGAGGGAGAGAGAAAGAGTGAGTGAAAGAGACAGAGAAAGAGAAGAGAGAGAGAAAGAGAGAGGGACAGAGAGAGAAAGAGGGAGAGATAGAGAGGAAGACAGAAAGGGGGATAGATGGAAAGAGTGAGAGAGAGAGAAAAAGAGAAAGAGAAAAATGAGAAAATGAGGGAGAGGAAAATGAAACGAGAGAGAAGGAAGAAAAGAGAGGGAAGAGAGAAGTAGAGAGGAAGGAGGGAAGGAAGGAAGGAGAAATAGAGGGAGTTTCTTGATTTAAGTTTAAATTTACTTGTTAATAAAAATGTATAAATTACTTTATTACTTAATTACTTCTTATTTTAAATATTGTTTTTGTTCCCATTTTGTTTTTTACTTTAAATAAGATATGTGCAGTGTGCATAGGGATTTGTTCATAGGGGTTTTTTTATAGTCTGGCCCTCCAACAGTCTGAGGGACAGTAAACTGGCCCCCTGTGTAAAAAGTTTGGGGACCCCTGCTCCAGAGGGATGGGGAAAGGCATTTTTACCCTCCCCCAGCTCCAGGGAAGCCTTTGGAACCTGGGGAGGACAAAACATGAGATTACTGGACCCACCAGAAGTTGGGAAACAGACTGTTTCTGGCCTCCAGAGGGCCTCTGGAGGGTGGGGGAAGCTGTTTTTGCACTCCCCAGGCATTGAATTATAGGTGTGGGCACTTGCACTTGTGCAATAGCATGTGTGCACGCTCTTTCAGCACCCAAGGAAAAAAAGGTTCGCCATCAGTGGCCTAGAATTTGATCCTAACAAGCTTAAGGTTGAATCAGCCTTCCGTCTTTTTGAGGACAGCAAAATGAGAACCCAGACTATTGGGGGCAATATGATGACTCGGTAAACCGCTTAGAGAGAGCTATAAAGCTCTATGGCATGGTTCTCAACCTGGGAGTCGGGACCTCTGTGGGGGTCGAAAGACCATTTCACAGAGATCACCTAAGACCACGAGAAAAGACAAATCCCCCATTGCGTTAGGAAAAAGCTTCTATTCTGGCACCTTGGAACATATTTTTTACAATGCAACCAGGTGTTTACAGTGGGGGTGTCCCTCTGACCTTCCTGCCAATCAGCTTAAAGGAGAATTGGGAGAATTGGCGCTAGGCTTATGGTTGGGGGGGTCACCACAACATGAGGAACCGTATTAAAGGGTTGCGACATTAGAAAGGTTGAGAAACACTGCTTACGGAGCGGTATATCTGACTAAGTGATGTTCCTATTGCTACAGTGCATATGGAAAGGACATAAAGAAAGCTAAGATATCAACCACAAAGCTTTTTAGGTGCAAAGCTACAGCTGATCTTTCCTGGGACCAGCAAAATGCTTGGATGAAGAGTTGCTGGGAATTGGATGGTTTGTAAATTTCCTAAATGTATTTATTAAAGAAGAAATAGGTTTGCTTGTTTTCACAGATAGAGCCTGTGCATATTTTTAAAAAATCATCAGGTTTGCATCCCGCCTTTTTATTTTGTACAGCTCAAGGAGGTGAACATAATACTTGTTCTCATTTCCCTACAACCTCCTTGTCAGTTGGGTTAGGTTGGCTGGTCTAAAGTTACCCAGCTGGCTTTCGTGCCTAAGGCAGCCCTTAAAAAGTCATGGCATCCCAGTCTCTATGCAGCATCAAAATTCCTACGCCAAACTGACTTTGCAAATCCACTCATCCCAACTAAAGTTCAAAGCATGATACTGCCCCATTCCTTAGTCATTATTAAACATTATGGACAGGTAGAGTGAGAATCACCCCACTCCTGCTTTAATAATACTCCTACGTAAATAATATTTATAAGATGAGCCACGGTGGCGCAGTGGTTAGAGTGCAGTACTGCAGGCTACTTCTGCTGCCTGTCAATAGCCTGCCTGCAATTTGGCAGTTCAAATCTCACCAGGCTCAAGGTTGACTCAGCCTTTCATCCTTCTGAGGTGGGTAAAATGAGGACCCAAATTGTTGGGGGCAAGAGGCTGACTCTGTAAGCCGCTTAGTGAGGGCTGTAAAGCACTATGAAGTGGTATATAAATCTAAGTGCTCTTCCTTCCTTCCTTCCCTCCCTCCCTCCCTCGTTTCAATGCAGTATTGTAGGCTAACTCTGCTCATATTGGCAGGAATTTCATTCTTAGCCAGCTCAAGGTTGACTCAACGTTCCATCCTTCCGAGGTGGGTAAAATGAGGACACAGTTTGTTGGGGGCAAGAGACTGACTCTGTAAACCACTTAGAGAGAGTTAAAAAACACTGTGAAGCGGTATATATAGGGGGTGGACAAAGAAATGGAAACACTTGACTTTTTGGCACCATAATGTTTGAACATGTTCAAATCAATTGAACTTGACATATTTTAATGTTTTTTTAAAAAGTCTGTTATTTGATATGTTTATTTAAACTACCTTTTTTTTTTTCCAGAAAATTAAGAAATTGGTTATAACCTTCTAGAAATGGCAGACCTCTCAGACTTTCAAAGAGGCCAAATTGTTGGTGCTTGAATGGCAGGCGCTAGTGTAACAGAAAGTGCCCAAATGTTTGCCGTTTCAAGAGGTAATGTCCCAAAAGTAATGACTGCTTTTGAAAGAGAAGGGAAAACGTCCTCAGCCAAGCACAGGTCTGGTCGAAAGTCGAAGTTGCCTGAGACTGTCGGACTCTAAAGCGAATTGTTAGAGCGGATTGCAAGACCGCAGCTCCTAAAATCACTGCAGAGCTCAATAGATACGTACAGAACCCAGTTTCCACAAAAAATGTTGGAAGGGAGCTTCACAAATCTGGATTCCACGGAAGGGCTGCAAGGTGTTTCCATTTTTTGGTCCACCCCCTGTAAGTCTAAGTGCTATTGCTATCTGATTTCTATGGCCATCCATCTCAACAAGCGATTCTGGATAGCAGATATCCTAAAATGGTACAGGAAGAGTCTATGGGGACCAATTAATAAATAGGAAGGTCACCCTGAACCACCCAGTTTGCAGATCAGAACTTCAACAAACAAACATTCACCAAATGTCTAGCAGCAGCGTAGTAATATTACCTTAGCTGTGTAGCTGGTACAGGTGTAGAATCTAGAGTTGAAGGAACATCCTGAATGCTGCCGTCAGTGCATTGAACTGGTAAAGATTCAGTTAGGCTATTGACTGAAGTTGCTGGAAGAAGAGACACTCGTATCAAAAAACAGCTTTCAGTTATGTCAAGATTCTGCTCGCTGTCCAAGAACTCTCTTCTTGGAGTTGGTGGAGTGGCTGGCAAAAGTTTCATAAGGTAGTAGATTGGACAAGGCTACCCGTTCCAAAATCATCAAATTCAGATGTCAATATTTTTTTGGTGAAACTTAACAACATAAGAAGAGCCATGCTGAATCGGGCCAAAGCCCATCGGGTCCAGCATTCTGTGTCCCCCAGTGACCCCCCAATTGTCCATGGGGATCTTGAGCAGAAAGAGAAGGCAAGACCCTCCCTTTCCCTTGACCCCCAACGAGTGGTACTCAAGGGAATCCTGTCTGCCTCAACCAACATAGAGGCAGCACTTAGACATCCGTTTCAATAACCATCTATATGCTTGGCATCCATGAATCTGTCTAATCCTGCCTTGAAGCTATCCAGGCTGACTGCTGTCACGACCTCTTCTGGAAGTGAATTCCATAAACCAACGACCCTCTGGGTGAAGAAATATTTCCCTTTATTTGTCCTTGCTTTCTTACCTGTGAGCTTTAAGGAGGGCCCCCTCATCCTAGTATTGTGTGGTAGAGAAAGGAACTTTTCTCTATCCACCTTTTCTATCCATGCATGATTTTATACACTTCGATCAAGTCACCCCTTAAACGCCGTCTTTCAAGGCTGAAGAGACCAAGGCGTTGCAACCTGGTTTCATAAGGGAGGGGCTCCATTTCCTTGGTCATACCTGTTGCCCTTTTTTGCACCTTTTCCAGTTCCATTATAACAAATCTATTCTGGTTAGCAGCAAACCAACCTAGGCTGCATTTCAAATCATGTCAAAACAGCTACATTATGTCAGGATACTGCTCACTCTCAATGTTACCTGTTGGTGGAGTGGCTTGCAAAGATTTCAAAATGTAGAGTAGATTGGACAAGGTTACCCATTCCGGATTCATCAAATTACTGTATTTTTCAGAGTATAAGACGCACCCTTTTCCTCCCTAAAAGAAGCTGATAATTTGGGTGTGTTTTATACTCTGAATGTAGCTTTTACGTTCAGCCCTAACTAGCTGATAACGATCTTCCCAGCTCTTACTTTGCTGGCTCTTTCATTGTTTCTCTCTGCAAAGAATATGTTCCAAGCTCTAAGTCTTTGCAGGGTTTTATTCATTGCTCTAACTTGCTGCAAATATTTCTTTCAAGGTGCTAATGATGTTCCCAGCTCTTAGTGGCTTGCAAGCTCTTTCATTGTTACTCTTTCCGAATAACATTTTTTTCCCCGAGGGGTCTTTTAAAGCCCCCTTTAAAGCAATGTTGAAGCTGACCAGACTAAGGACACTATCCAGATGAATACTTGGTAAGCAGATTCTTTTCCCTATTTTCCTCTCGCAAAACTAGGGTGTGTCTTATACTCTGGTGCGTCTTATACTCCAAAAAATATGGTAAGAGGGCGATATTTTTGGCGAGACAAATCTATTCTGGTTAATAGCAGGCCAGCCTAGGCTGCATTTCAAAGAGGTAGCTAGAAGGTGCAATATTATTATTATTAATATTATTTTTGGCTTTGGAGAGGAGAGAAGGTTCCTAACCCAGAGGATGGAAAGATTAGCCACCTCATTCAGCCAAAGGCCCCCACAAATTGTTTTGATGAAAAGCAAATTGCTGAAATACATTAGTTGCTTTGCCACGCTAGACTCCTATGCTGTGGTTAACTTAAGCAACAGCACAGAACTTGGCAAGTCAACTACCCCTGTAATGAGAACATCTGCAATTCTGTGTTGACTCCGCTGCAGCTGGCAACTGAGTATCACCGGTTCTTCCTTTCCTCGAGTTATTTATGCCCTCCCTTTTCCAGTTAAGTTGTGCAAGCTTCTGCTGACAAAGACACATTGATCAGAGTTGGGTGAAAATAAACAAGCCAACAAAATCAGGCTTCAATTATGCCGGAAAGGCTGTGGTAATGTGATTTGCACATGCGATTTGTACAGAAGGTCACATTTAAAGTTGAATCATATCCTAAATGTAAGAGTGGAGGATCCATAGAATTAATCACAGTTGGCAGATTCTCCTGCTTTCCATGGCTTCTGATTAAAGGAGGGAGTAGGCTGTCCATCAGTCCCCTCTTCTATATACAGTGAAGTGAAAACCTCAACCAGCCCCAGGATACAAGGCAGCTACATAAAGGTGGGTGAGATAGTGCCCTCCTTTCATGTACAGAAGCTACTGTATTTTTCAGAGTATAAAACGCATGCTAGTTTTTGGGGAGGAAAATAGGGAAAAGAATCTGCTTACCAGGTATTCATCTGGCTAGCATCCTTAGTCTGGTCAGTTTCAGTACATTATTTTATCCCCTGGCTTTAAAATAAACTTATTTGGAGAGAGTAACAATGAAAGAGATTGCAAGCCGGTAAGAGCTGTTAGAATCTGGTTAGGGCTGAAAGAAATAATCTTCTTTGCTATGTTGTCCTCTGATTATTCCTAATAGGTACATTTCTGGTTTTGTTTCTAGTTTATATTTTAATATTTTAATATTTCTTCCAGCCAGTTTTGAGTTCTGATCCAAACTTCTTCAAACTTCTGAAGACAGCATTTTACTTTGTCCAATGGTTGGTTGGTTGATTGGTCTGATCTGTATTCCACTTTGCCCCCAAATTCTCTGGGATAGTGATGACAAACCTACGGCACGAGTGTCACAGGTGGCACGCGGAGCCATATGTGCTGGTACATGAGCCGTTGCCCTAGCTCAGCTCCAATGTGCATGTGTGTGCCAGCCAGCTGATTTTTGGCTTGCACAGAGGCTCTGAGAGGTCGTTTTTTGTTTCCAGAGAGCCTCCGAGGGGATGGGGAAAGGCGCTTTTACCTTCTCCTAGCTCCAGGGAAGCCTTTGGAGCCAGGAGAGGGTGACACACGATCCTACTGGGCACATCAGCAGTTGGGAAACAGGCCATTTCTGCCCTCCAGAGTGTCTCCAGGAGGCGGGGAAGGCTGTTTTTGCCCTCACCAGGCATTGAATTATGTGTGCAGGCACGATAGTGCGTTCGCACACTCTTTCAGCACCCGAGGAAAAAAAGGTTTGCCGTCACTGCTCTAGGAAATTTGGAGGCAAATTGTTTCTAGGAAAGAAACAAATTCATTAATCCAGAACCCTTTGCATCACACTTACCTGATGGGCTAATTCTACCATTACTACCATTCTGCCGTTGAAGGTGTTCTTTGTAGCATACCGAACACATGCCATTTGTACGAGGGTTTCCATAAAATCCACATCCAGTCGAACATAGCATAGGCACTTGGCTATGGTTAGTTTCTTGAGCCATAATCTTTTCTCGTGACCTGAGAAACAAGGGATGAATGGTTTCAGCAAGTACATGTCAGCTTCAGTCTTTTCAAACTGCTAAATAAGGGCTCCAAATAAATAGAACCAAACCAACTCCGTCCATATTCCACAAATTGGCCATATTTTTAGACCAAGAGGTTAGAATGACATGTTCCTTCCTTGGAGACTGGCAAAATGTTTATACAGCCAGCCTTGACATGGATTAATAAATCATTTATTTTATTTATTTATTTATGTAGGTTTCAGAGGATATAATCATAGTAAAATACATCAATAGAAGAATAGAAGAAAAGACATTAGGAATAATATGGAAGGAATAATCATTGGGAATAATAGAGTTCATATACATGGAACTAGTAGAAATATAAGACAGACATTAGGACAGGGGATGGAAGGCACACCGGTGCATGTATGCACGCCCCTTATTGACCTCTTAGGAATCTGGAGAGGTCAACCATGGATAGTCTAAAGGTAAAATTTTGGGGGTTAGGGGATGACACTACAGAGTCTGGTAAAGAGTTCCATGCTTCGACAACTCAATTACTAAAGTCATATTTTTTGCAGTCCCATTTGGAGCGGTTAATATAATAATAAAAATCATTAATAATAAAAATCATGCTTCCAACACTTCATCTAAAAGTAGGCAAGCACAGAACATAATTCCTCTGAACCCCTTGTCTTACATATCAAAACCATACCCTGAAGATCAACATTCTGAAACTGGAGTAACTGGTGCAAAACCAGTAAGAACCACAGAAGAAACGGGTTTCCATCTTACCAAATATGCCAAAACAGGAAGAGCGAACAGAAAGGGACCAGAGTAACAAGAAAAACTGGATTCAGTAACAGGTTCAACTGGATCTTGATTTCTTCTAGCTGGAGGACGAATCTTGAGACTCATCCATCAGACTAATGGCTCCAAAGACATCGCCTGCACTTTCCGAGGCATTTAAAAAAATTGTTTTCTTTCTATTATTTGAATTTGACAGTAATGAAAAGTCAATCAAGAACCATCAACTGAAGAACATAGAAATAGAAGATTGACAGCAGAAAAAGACCTTGTGATCCATCTAGTCTGCCCTTATACTGTTTCCTGTATTTTTTCTTAGGATGGATATATGTTTATCCCAGGCATGTTTAAATTCAGTTCCTGTAGATTTGCCAGCCACGTCTGCTGAAAGTTTGTCCCAAGCATCTATTACTCTTTCAGTCAAATAATATTTTTCACGTTGCTTCTGATCTTTCCCCCAACTAACCTCAGATTGTGCCCCCTTGTTCTTGTGTTCACTTTCCTATTAAAAACACTTCCCTCCTGAACCTTAATTAACCCTTGAACATATTTAGATGTTTTGATCATGTCCCCCCTTTCCCTTCTGTCCTCCAGACTATACAGATTGAGTTCATGAAGTCTTTCCTGATAAGAACAACTTGAGGTTGTTAAGATAGCAAAAAGTATTCTGGGTTTGTTTCTTATAGTAAGGAAAAACAGCCTTTGGTGGGGTGGAGATAAAAGAAGCTACTTCAAATTTCTGATGACTGTTCAAATCTGTTCAGAAGCTGTTTTGCTGGTGGTGGGGTGACTTATGACCATTTTTTCACACTTATGACCATTGCAGCATCTCCACAGTCATGTGATTGAAAGTCTGGTCTAGAAGGTCTTTGATTTTCGCATTCTCATTTAAACAACAGAGAGACAATGGAATTCTTGACATGGAGGTATTTGTGGAGAAATATGCTGGGGAGGAAAATTTACAGCTATTTGAGTTTACACCTACATTAAAATAATGTTTATTGATTAATACATTAATGGAGAAACAAGGAAAAGACCAAATAGCCACCCTACACCGAGTCAACTGCATAAATCACGATCAGTTTTTAAAACAGATGGTTCTAATTAACACATTTCCAAGCAAACGTTGAGATTAACATAAAACAAAAACAAACATGAAGTTTGCCATACACAAAAAACAAAAGGAAAAAGAATGACCGAAGAAGATACATTAAAAGCAAACTCCAAACTTTAATTGCAACTTTATCCCAAGTTCCCCTGACCTTGTAAGATTAAAAGAAAAAAGAAAACAGAAAACTAGGCTTTCAACAGTGACTAAGATAATACAGTACAGTACAATGAAAAAGATGTGACGTTTTTCTGATTAAATGAAGCTATAATTTTCTTGAAAAATAATAATAATGCTGAAAATATTGCTTATTCATGATATTGATAAAATTGAACGGGTCCAAAGACGGTCTACAAAAATGGTGGAAGGTCTTAAGCATAAAACTTATCAGGAAAGACTGAATGAACTCAATCTGTATAGTTTGGACTTTGGAGGACAGAAGGGAAAGGGGGGACATGATCAAAACATTTAAATATGTTAAAAGGTTCAATAAGGTTCAGGAGGGAAGTGTTTTTAATAGGAAAGTGAACACAAGAAGAAGAGGTCACGTGAGGCTAGTTGGGGGAAAGATTAGAAGTACATGTAACGTGAGAAAATATTATTTTACTGGAAAAAGTAGTAGATGCTTGGAACAAACTTCCAGCAGACATGGTTGGTAAATCCACAGTAACTGAATTTAAACATGCCTGGGATAAACATACTGTATATCCATCCTAAGATAAAATACAGGAAATAGTATAAGGGCAGACTAGCTGGACCCTGAGGTCTTTTCTGCTGTCAATCTTCTATGTTCCTATGTTTATTCATCATGGTTGAAAATTAGCATCAGTATTTCTCAAAGTAAGTAAACATTTTGCACCCCCCCAACTCTCTGATCCGGGCCCCAATGGAATTTTAGTGTTTTGACATGTTCTAGGAAAGTGAACCCAAGAACAAGGGGACACAATCTGATGTTAGTTGGGGGAAAGATCAGAAGCAACACGAGAAAATATTATTTTACTGAAAGAGTAGTAGATGCTTGGAACAAACTTCCAGCAGACGTGGCTGGTAAATCCACAGTAACTGAATTTAAACATGCCTGGGATAAACCTATATCCATCCTAAGATAAAATACATGAAATAGTATAAGGGCAGACTAGATGGACCGTGAGGTCTTTTTCTGCTGTCAATCTTCTATGTTTCTATGACATGGGATCAGGCCAGCTTAATCAAGCCGATGTTTTGGGGTCACCAGCCTGGCCTATAAGCGCTGCCGGGCGTTCTCAGCGAATGGTGTGGAAAGAGGCTCTAGGGTCCGTTCGAAGCTTTCGCCCAGCTGCAGAGGAGTACCCGCTGAGAGCAAGAAGAATTCACACAGCTGCTCCACCCCACCTGGTTGCCTTCTTATCCGGGCTCGGAGTAGTGTGCAATTGGGAAAACACTCCCCGTCCGGGGGAATCGATCAACAGGGACCACACACGTTCCCCAGGGCCATATGCGCCCCCTAGCATCACTGTGCCCTCCCAAGGGGGGGCCCACCCCACTATTTCAGAAGCACTGATCTAAGTTCCAGTTTCATACTTGCAATCATAATTAATAATAATAATAATAATAATAGTAATAATAATTTATTAGACTAGTATACCGCCCCTCTGCAAAGACTCAGAGTGGCTCACAACAAAATACAAAGCACAAATCTAATATTAAAAACAATTATAAAAACCCATTATAAAACAGTCATACCATCCAATTAAACCATACATAACATGAAACAGCTAAGGGTCAGTTATGTACACACACACACCAGCCTGGTGGCATAGATGGGTTTTCAGTAATTTGTGAAAGGCAAGGATGGTGGGGGCAGTCCTGATCTCCGGGGAAGTTGATTTCAGATGGCTGGGGCCACCACAGAGAAGGCTCTTCTCCTGGGGCCCACCAGGCAATATTGTTTTGTCGACGGGACCCGAAAAAGGCCAACTCTGTGGGACTTGATCAGTCGCTGGGATTCGTGGGGCAGAAGGTGGTCCCGAAGGTATTTATGTGAAATTGGTAAACTTATTTCCATAAGGCAGTGATGGGTACGGTTAGGTACGCAGAACCATTGGAAAAAAAAGATATTTTTTCCCTTCTGGGCTCTGGGTATGTTTTTCCTATCACAGTAAATGAGGTTGAATGTGTATAATTTTAGAAGAGCTGTGCGTACGTGTGTGTATGTACATACACATACAGTTTATATAGTAGATGTGTATTTTTATGTGCCTATGGGTAATACGTATGTAGACATGTGGCATATATACGTAGAATTAAATAGTATCTTTTGGAAGTTCAGTAATAGTAAATAGAGGGAAATTGTATCTCTTTGAGACGAGGAAAGGCCAGGCACACTAAGCCAAACCCTTGACTTGAGTGACGTCAAGTTGACCACCTTTAAGCCAGTCACATGACCTTTAAGCCAACCCCCCTGGTCACATGATCGTCAAGCCACTCGCACCTGCTCACATGGTCAGCAAGCCACACCCACAAAATAAGCCACATCCAGAATGTGGTAGTAAATTTTTTTGCAGCCATAAGGTTAGATTAGCCTTTAATATTAGCATTTAATTAAAGAACGGTATAAAAATCCAAGGATGAACACTCATTTGAATCATGCAATATGTATTTACACCAAAATCAATCATCTGGTAAACAGGTTCCAACCAATTATAGATATTGATAAATCTTGGACCGACACATAGACTACTCAATGATGAAGAAAGATAGTACCTCTATAAATAAAAACAAAATTAAGATAAGCAGGGCAGGGGAAGTTCTACAACAGCTTGGTGACATCAAGTAAGACGCAGTCCAACTAGGTCAAAGGTTTCACATGAGTCGGCAGTATGTCAAATTAGTCATCAGCCGAAAGAGAAAGAAAAAAAAGGCAAGATGCCACACCAGACTAAAAGGAAGCAGAGAGGTTACTACGGTAGTAAAAGGGTCAGTAGGAAGAGAGGAAAAAAATTCGCTTCCTGACTCTGCAAAACTGGAAAAAAATGTATAACGTGTTTGCCACACTGTGGTTAAGGAGTAATTTAATTCAATTTGTTTTAGGGGCAAACTAATTTTGTAACGTTTAGTTTTTGCCCAAATGTTATTCATTTTGGATTCATTCAGTATGCATGGGAATGCAATTCAGTGCAATTTTATGCTTTGAAAATGAAGTTTTCCAGAAACATTTGGGTCTCATTCCGAGAGGTGCATTCACAATAATACTTGCCAAAGTTGGAAAAGTCTAAGACAGAAAAAAAAATCCTTCTGAATCCAGTTTATTAGTAATTTTTTCCAGTATTCTCCAGAAGACATATCTACAGGTATTGTTATAGTCTTGATTTCTGTTCAGTATATCTTATTTAGAGCCGAGGTGGCACAATGGTTACAGTGCAGCACCGCAGTCTACTTCAGCTGACTGCTAGCTGCAGTTTGGCGGTTCAAATCTCAGCAGGCTCAAGGTTGACTCAGTCTTCCATCCTTCACAGATTGATTAAATGAGTACCCAGGTTGTTGGGGGCAATATGCTGATTCTGTAAACCGCTTAGAGAGGGCTGTAAAAGCATTATGAAGCGGTATATAAGTCCAAAGTGGTATTGCTGTTCATTATTTTTTTTATCCCACCTTTCTACCTTCATGGGTAACTCAAGGCAATGAACATATATATCCCCCCCCCACCTATTTTCTCCACAACCACCACCCTGCACAGTGGGTTGAAAGAGAGTGAATGGCTCAAAGTCACCCAACTATATTCCATACAAAGGCAGGATTAGAACTCGGAGTCTTCTAGTTTGTAGGCCAGCACCTTAACCACTGCTCCAAATGGTATCTTTAAAAACTCGAGAGAGATCTCTGCGGCACACTGAAGCTTTGCACAGCTGCTTAACTAAAGTTGCAGCAAAATGGGCTTGAGACCAAAATTTTACACAAATATCCCAAATAATTTTTTCTATGAAACGTCACTCGCTCCCCTACGATCCAATGTTATTGTTGCATTTGCAATATGCGCTGATCAACTGCTGAAATTAGGCTCACCCAAAATACAGAATTATAAAACTATAATTTATATTTTTTTTGAACACTGAAATAAGCACTTGGCTTTATTGCCATACACTCAAAAAGCCCAATTGGGCTTATTATCAGGGAATGTCTTATTTTGGGGAAAACAGGGTAAATAATATTGATTAGAGACAGATGACAGATATAGAGATATAAATAGATATAGGTGATTAAGAGAAAGATATTGATTAAAGGGACAGGTGATGATAGATAGATAGATAGATAGATAGATAGATAGATAGATAGATAGATAGATGATAGATGATAGATAGACAAGCAGACAGACAGACAGACAGATACTGTAGATGGATGGATGGATGGATGGATGGATGGATGGAGAGAGAGAGAAAAGAAGGAAAGAAAGAAAGAAAGAAAGAAAGAAAGAAAGAAAGAAAGAAAGATAGTGCTGTAGGAAAGCTTTAAGAACCTGTAATTTGGGAAAGGCACTGGGCTAGGGGTATTTATGAATCCATTAGAGCATTGTGAGTTTTAAATTCTGTCCTGTGCAGCATGGCTGGGTCATTATTTTATTTATGTAGCTCATTATAACAATGTGCCTTGCACACTTTCTATCAGCTGCCTTGAGGATCTGGCAATTGGGTAGCCAACGAACCAAACAAGCATACATTTGTAGTTACATGGAACATATCTGTAAAGTGTCACACCAAATTAAAAAGGCTACTCGCCAAAAAGAGAGTAGCATTACGAGAACTTGAAGTACAGAAAGCTATCCTGGAAACTTTTCAAACCTTCATAGCAAGGTCAGATCAAAACAAAAACAAACTGAAACAAACTTTAGTGATTTATACTAAAGTCCTTATACATTGTAAAGATTGTTTCCAGCAATGTTTTTTTACTGAAAAAAGAAACTTTGGTAACCAAACAATGTTATTACATCTTCAATTGCCACATTAAGGGGTGGGGACATTAAATAATGAAACCTTAGAGGCAAAGCACAATTTTATCAAATATGGATGGATTTTTTGGACACCTTAATAACAATATTTTACAACTGTGATAAAAATATATATAGTAATTGTCCCTTTACTTACTGTTTAGTGATCTTATTTTGTATTAATTATATTTCCACTATGCATGTTGGATTTAGGTTAATGTAGTTAACGTTAATCACATAGTTCAATAAAAACAATAACCACCAAAAAAAATCAGCAACTGTTTTTCCCCCCTTTTCTTTTTCTGCTACCTTTAAGCAGCTAAAACAATCTTCCAAAAAAAACAGAAAGAGTGACATTTTGAATTTACCATCCAAAATGTGATTTTTAGGGTATTCAACACTCAATCTCATATTTATAGATTATTATTTATTTATTAGATTTGTATGCCACCCCTCTCTGAAGATGCATAATTATACATAAGAATTCAGTAAACGGCATTTTATCCCAATAAATATTAATGCTAATGACCAACAATAATATCAATGCCTCAGTCTGGATATTCTACAAATTCAGGAACTGCCTCTTAATTATTATGAGCAACTCTTTACTTACCCCTAGTCAAAATCCTGCAACAGGAGTCTACTTAAATTAGAAAATTAAGCTGGAATTAATGGACTTTCCCATAAATCTCTTTCATTTTTAGCCCTATCATTTTAAAAAACAAAAAACAAGACAAAAACCTGTCCTTTAGCTGAATTAGATCAGAATCCTTGACTTTTAATGGTGAGCTGGCCAGTGTTGACTGGAAACGCTTTTAATTGTTAAAAATTAGAGAACAAATTTGCTCTACTCAGCCATGAGTCCAGACGGCGGTCGCATTGCATAATATCTGACTAGTTCCTTTTGTGTCTATTCTCAGTATCACTAAGCCTCCAATGATGTAACTTACTATACCTGTAGCATTCAGGGGGGGTTTCTAACTTATCTCGCTGCCACTTCCTCAAGATGGCGGCCGCATGCACAGTGCCGGAAACTCGGCTTCTGTGCATGCTCAGAAGAAAAATAAAAATAAAATAAAATTGTAAAAGAATTCAAAGAAAAAAGCAACGTGACAACCACATGCACAGTGCTGGAAGCTCAACTTCTGCACATGCTCAAAAAAATTAAAATTTAAAATTTAAATTAAAAAAAAAGGCAAAAAGAAAAAAGAAAAAAGACCAAGATGGCAACTGCATGCACATTGCTGGAAACTCAGCTTCTGCCCATGCTCAGAAGAAAAAATCAATTTAAAAAAAAATAAATTTAAAAAAAAATCCCCAAAAAAGATGGCAGCCCCCATGGACAGACGGTTCCAACTGATTCGGTTCAGTGAAATCAGATGTCACCAAAGGGTCGCTACCAGTTTGGGCGACCTGAGCCGAACCGGGAGGAACCCACCTCTGGTAGCATTTCAAAAGGCCACTCTTGACTATTTTCTGAGACAAAAGAATGCTGATGTGTACAAGTGACGGCAACTTTTCCTGTTGTCAACTATTTTATGCAAATTCCTCCTCCACCACACTAAAAGGCAGGACGAGAAGCGATGGATGGTAACTACCGTATTTTTCGCTCTATAAGACGCACCTGCTGATAAGACGCACCTAGATTTTAGAGGAGGAAAATAGAAAAAAAATATTTTGACCCAAAAAGTGGGCTAAAATATTTATTACAATAACAGAATAACTTAACATGGACAAAAGGCATCTATGCAGCGCAACTTCGGCGGCGGCCGGCCGGTAACAATGCTCCAAAGCACGGATCTCTTCTGGGCTTGGCTGCTTCTGGGCACCGCAGGTAGGGCTCGAGCTTTAGGATTTGGATGCGTGTGTATTGGTGGGGGTGGGGAGTTGGCAAAGGGGGAGACACCGGGACTCTCCGACGTGCCCCGCGGTCAGCTTGGGAGAGGATGTTGGCTTCGGTACCCGTGCGCTTTGATGGACGCCTCACCTGGGAGACCCTCCCGCAAGGCGCTGCCTCTTTTGGGGCGGAGGGAGGGAAGGGGGGGGGGAGAGAGAGACCCCCCTCGGCTTGCCTCGCCCTTGTCGTCGTCCCCTTGCCTTGCCCTCCCCGGCTTCGTGCCTGTCTGCGAGGCTGGGTAAACAGGGCGCAAACGGGGCTTTGGAGAGGAGAATCTGGGACCGTCTCCCTTCCTCCTCCTCCTCCTCGCCTGGCCGTGGGGCGAAATCCGCCTGGGCATCTTGCGCGCAAACAATGAGCTTGGCACCGCGGGTGGGTCGTCGGGAGGCTGAGAGCGCCGATAAACGGGGCTGCGGAATCGCGCGCCTTTGCCAAGGCGAACCCCACCGAAAGTGGGCGCGTTCGCCGCCGGGAGGGAAGGGGGAAATAAAAACAGGGAGGGCCCGTGGGACGGGAGCTTGGCGGGGGGTGAAAACCCTGGCGCACCCACCAATCCATCGCGCACGTGGGGAGGGGAGACCGCGCCGTTTGACAGCCGAGGGCGGGATGGGGAGGGGGCTGCAAAGGGCGCGCGGCGGGAGACCCGGCCCGGGTGCCTTTTGGGGGCTCTCTGTCTGTGTGTCTCCCTCTCCGTGTGTGTAAATGAGCCGCGCGTTCGCGGGGGGGGGGGGCAGGTGCAGATGCGCGGCCGGGGATTGGCCCCCTCCGCGCGCGCGAGACCGAGTCTGACTCGCGTGCCGACTGCAGACAATGGAGGGAGGAGGTGGCGACAGAGGCGGCGGTCTCCAGATGAAGACCTCCCCTGGATGGCAAAGCGAGACAGAGGCTGTCCGGGACACTTTTGGCGAGTATATCGCGGCCCCCCCTCTGCTCCAGCGCCTCCCCCCCTCCCTGCCTGCATCTTCGCTCCATAAGACGGGGCTGATTTTTCATCCTACTTTGGGAGAAAAAAAACTGCGTCTTATGGAGCAAAAAATACGGTAATCATAAGAACATAAGAAGAGCCCTGCTGAATCAGGCCAAAGTCCAGCATTCTGTGTCACCCAGTGGCCCACCAATTGTCCCTGGGGATCTTGAGCAGAAAGAGAAGGCAAGACCCTCCCTTTCCCTTGACCCCCAACAAATGGTACTCAAGGGAATCCTGCCTGCCTCAACCAACATAGAGGTGGACATCCATTTCAATAACCACTGATACACTTGGCATCCATGAATCTGTCTAATCCTGCCTTGAAGCTATCCAGGCTGACAGCTGTCACAACATCTTCTGGAAGTGAATTCCATAAACCAATGACCCTCTGGGGGAAGAAATATTTCCCTCTATTTGTCCTCTCTTTCATACCTAGAAGCTTAGTCCAAGTATTGTGTGATAGAGAAAAGAATTTTTCTCTATCCATCTTTTCTATCCCATGCATGAATTTATACACTTCGATCAAGTCACCCCTTAAACGCCGTCTTTCAAGGCTGAAGAGGCCAAGGCGTTGCAACCTGGTTTCATAATCAAGGAAGAAGCAATGTAGAACTAACAAGAAATTTCCCCGCATTGAGAACAATTAATCTGTGGAACAACTCGCCTATAGAAGTTGTGGGTGCTCCAACACAGGAGGTTTTCAAGAACAGACTGGACAATTACCTGTCTGTAATGGTACGGGATTTTTTTGCTTGTTGGACTAGAACTGCTCCAAGTCCTCGGAGAGGGGCAGCATGCAAATCTAATAAATTATTATTATTATTATTATTAATTATTAGAAGACCTCCAAGATCCCTTCCAACTTTGTTGTTCTGTGCTGGTTTAATAACTGTCAAATCTGGAACCTGGGGCTTGAGAATTGAAATGAAGATAAAACCACAATAATTTTACCTTGCCTCTCTTTTCTGGTTTGTTACAAGTTTAAGTAACCTCATCCTGGACTCTTCCTTCGAAGTGAGGGAAAGGTTTTCTAACAGTGATGACAATTAGCCAGTAGAACAGCTTGCCTCCAGAAATCATGGGCACTCCCATCACTGGATATTTTCAAGAACAAACTAGGCAGTCACTTATCTGGAGTAGTATAGGTTCCCCTGCTTCAGCAAGAGGCTGGACTAGAAGACCTCCAAGGTCCCTTCCAGCATATTCATTCTATTTTGCTGTTGTAGTGTAGCAGAAGAGGCCCTCTGGAATCAACTCCCCCCAGAGATCAGAACCAAAGACGGGCTACAAAAATGGTGGGGGGTCTTAAGCATAAAACTTATCAGGAAAGACTTCGTGAACTCAATTTGTATAGTCTGGACTCTGGAGAACAGAAGGGAAAGGGGGGAATTGATCAAAAGATTTAAATATGTGAAAGGGTTAAAAAAGGTCAGGAGGGAAGTGTTTTTAATAGGAAAGTGAACATAAGAACAAGGGGGCACAATCTGAGATTAGTTGGGGGAAAGATCAGAAGCAACATGAGAAAATATTATTTGACTGAAAGAGTAGTAGATGCTTGGAACAAACTTCCAGCAGACGTGGTTGGTAATTCCACAGTAACTGAATTTAAACATGCCTGGGATAAACAGCTATCCATTCTAAGGTAAAATACAGGAAATAGTATAAGGGCAGAGTAGATGGTCTATCAGGTCTTTTTCTGCCATCAATCTTCTATGTTTCGATGTTTCTAAGGTCTGTCGATATAAGAAGCAAACAAAACCCCACTGTAATAGCAATAGCGTTCAGATTTATATACCGCTTCACAGTGCTTTACATCCCTCTCTAAGCAGTTTACAGAGAGTATATGCATATTGCCCCCATCAATCTGGGTCCTCATTTTACCCATCTCGGAAGGAGGGAAGGCTGAGTCAACTTTGAGTTGGTCAGGATCAAACTATCGGCATTAGGCAGAGTTGCCTTGCAACTGCAATAGCTTTATATACCACTTCATAGTTTCAGTTTCAGTTTCAGTTTAATCAGATTTGTATGCCGCCCCTCTCCGCAGACTCGGGGCGGCTCACAACAGTAGCAATACAATAAGACAAATCCAATATTTAAATTAATTTAAAAACACCACAAATTAAAAAACCAATCATACACACTAACGTACCATACATAAATTTTATAAGCCTAGGGGGAAAGAACATGTCAATTCCCCCATGCCTGACGACAGAGGTGGGTTTTAAGGAGCTTACGAAAGGCTAGGAGGGTGGGGGCAACTCTGATATCTGGGGGGAGTTGGTTCCAAAGGGTCGGGGCCGCCACAGAGAAGGCTCTTCCCCTGGGTCCCGCCAGTGCTTTACATTGCAATAGCACTTAGAGTTATATTTATCTATTGATTGATTGATTGGATTGGATTTCTATGCCGCCCCTCTTCGAAAACTCGGGGCGGCTTACAACATATAATCAACCCAATTAATTAAAATTACAAAACAATCTAGAATACCTGATTAAATGAAGAATCAATCACACCCACTCGTACAACAATCATACAATCATATACCGCTACATAGAGATTTACAGCCCTCTCTAAATGGTTTATGGAGTCAGCATCCAACAATTTGAGTCCTTATTTTACAGACTTTAGAAAGATGGAAGGCTGAGTCTTCGGAGAGGGGCAGCATACAAATCTAATTAATAATAATAATAATAATAATAATAATAATAATAATTATTATTATTATTATTATTATTATTATTATTCAGCCCGTCAGAATCAAACTCCAGACCGTGGTCAGAGTTAGCCTGCAATACTGCATTCTTACCAGTGCATCTCATGGCAGGTGTGGTAATGATTATTTGTTTTGCTGAAACAACAGAGACTCATTGAGTGTAGGACACGGTTCAATTTCTGCTTAAATCCCAATGTTTCTGTGTTGTCCGGGCTGACTTTTTTTCCAGTTTCATTTCCCATTTGTGAAATGGGGATGGTGAAGGCTGAGTCAACCTTGAGCCTACTGAGATTCAATCTGCCAAACTGCTGGCAGCCGGTGATCAGCAGAAGTAGCTGATCTGCTGCACTCTAACCATTGCACGCTACTGCACTCTAACCTTTCTCCATCCATACATTGTAACATAGAAACATAGAAGATTGACGGCAGAAAAAGACCTCATGGTCCATCTAGTCTGCCCTTATACTATTTCCTTATTTTATCTTAGGATGGATCTATGTTTATCCCAGGCATGTTTAAATTCAGTGACTGTGGATTTACCAACCACTTCTGCTTGGAAGTTTGTTCCAAGCATCTACTACTCTTTCAGTCAAATACTATTTTCTCATGTTGCTTTTGATCTTTCCCCCAACTAACCTCAGATTGTGTCCCCTTGTTCTTGTGTTCACTTTCCTATTAAAAACACTTCCCTCCTGAACCTTATTTAACCCTTTAACATATTTAAATGTTTCGATCATGTCCCCCCTTTCCCTTCTGTCCGACACTATACAGACCGAGTTCATGAAGTCTTTCCTGATCAGTTTTATGCTTAAGACCTTCCACCATTCTTGTAGCCCGTCTTTGGACCTGTTCAATTTTGTCAATATCTTTTTGTGAGGTCTCCAGAACTGAACATAGTATTCCAAATGTGATCTCAACAGCGCTCTATATAGCGGGATCACAATATCCCTCTCCTTGCTTGTTATAACTCTAGCTATGCAGCCAAGCATTGTACTTGCTTTCCCTACCGCCTGACCGCACTGTTTACCCATTTGGAGACTGTCAGAAATCACTACCCCTAAATCCTTCTCTTCTGAAATTTTTGCTAACACAGAAGAAAAGAAGAAAAAGAGGTGTGTTCACGCTGAATTAAAAAACAGAATGTGTTAAAATCAGGTTAGCTTGATAACATCACTATTGATTTTAGTAACATTATGAACTTGTAGCAGAAAAACCGTTTCAAGACTACAGGATGTTTCCCAAGGAACGGTGAAGTCCAGATCAGTTTTATTTCTTACAGGCTGTTTATGAAACTTTTATCGCATGCTGTGATAAGGTTTGGGAAGGAAAGCTATAAAAAGCTATAATCACCTTCAATTTTAGCAGGCATGGAAGTTTCCCCAGCAAAAATTCCAATAACAATATTTGGAGGGCCTTGTCTGGGTTAGTAATTATTTAAAATGCGGTCCTTTGGTGAGCAAATTTTGAAAAAAAATCTCAGTGGCAGATCTTGGGGTAATCTCTAGGTGTTAAAGGCAATAATTTCAACCAGGGCACTATGACCTCGCACTCATCCACAGGCAATATGTGACTGCCTGACTCATTATTCTGCTTACTGGTAGAAGCAGGTTTTTGCAATTCTTCCAACACCATCTCCAGCCAACTCCATTATTTCCTCCTTCTCCTTAGAGAGGGCTATAATGCACTATGAAGTGGTATATAATAATAATAATAATAATAATAATAATAATAATAATAATTATTATTATTATTATTATTATTATTATTATTATTATTATTATTTATTAGATTTGTATGCCGCCCCTCTCTGAAGACTTGGGGTGGTTCACAACAATAAACCATGCAGTACAAATCCAATAATTAAAAACTGTGGGTGGGGGCAGTTCAAATCTCCGGTGGGTATTGATTGCAGAGGGCTGGGGCCACCACAGAGAAGGCTCTTCCCCTGGGTCCTGCCAGATGACATTGTTTAGTCGACGGGACCTGGAGAAGGACAACTCTGTGGGACCTAATCAGCCGCTGGGATTCGTGCGGCAGAAGGCGGTCCCATAGGCCAAGTGCTATTGCAAGCTAGCTCTGCCTACAGTCAGAAGTTCGATCCTGACCAGCTCCAGGTTGACTCAGCCTCCCATCCTTCCGAGGTGGGTAAAATGGGGACCCAGATTGTTGGGGGCAATATACTGACTCTGTAAACTGCTTAGAGTGGGCTGTAAAGCACTGTGAAGCAGTATATATGTCTATGTGCAATTGCTATTTGGAACTGAGCTGTTTTAAAAGAAAAGAGCATTTCACTGACAAAAAGATTCTCCTTGACTCCTGGAAGGCTACCTGGGCTTGGATGTGTGGCTTTTCTTAGTAATCATTCAAATAGGAGTGGCTACAGACCCCTTCCAGAAAGTTTTCTTTCAACCATCCATTTAAGCCTCTAATTCTGGAATATCCTGGTCTCTCAATTTAAGTGCCAGCCAGATCCAACCCTACTTAGCTTTCTTCAAACCAGCCAAAGTCAGCTAAAACTACAAGGCTTCGACAAACAGCACTGTCTTTCTTCTTTATGGAGATTATCAATCATCCAGGTCATGTTTGTCCCAAAGGTGTTTTTTCCTTGAAGACCTTTGGCTTCTCATCCAAGAAACTTTCTAAAATCAGAAGTCAAGAAGCTTCTTGGATGATCAGCGAAATGTCTTCAAGGATAAAGAAACTCCAATTTTGCCTTTTGAAAAAGCACTTGTGCCACACTCTCTTTATAGTTTTAGGGTCCAATAGTGGAATACAGATTTCAACTTTTCCAAAACTGCCCTTTCTTAACAGATTCTACATTTTTACAGGCTTAGCATTGTGCTCTTTTATGTTCCAGGACTATCCAATTTTGCTCGTGCAAAGACTCCAAAGGACCATCTGTCAATATTTAGAAAACTGCTGACAGCTGCTCAGGGCTCTTGGGGTGTAGTGGGATATGAAATTTCAATAAAGAAACATATTAGCTCTTTGAAGATTTAAGTCTGCATGCCGCCTTAATTTGTTTAACTAATGCATACAAGTGGGTATCCTTGGTGTAGAGCTTGTGTAATTTGGGATCAACTCTCACAATACCTCCAACTCCAGGAAGAAAAATCCTTAATTTGTGGACCGGTTTTAGCCAAAATCAACTCCTACTTTCTGGCATATGCGAACTGCGATGATTCCCTGGGAATTTCAATTAGCTGTTGATTTCTACAATACCAAGCTTAGAAGAGCAATTCTGTTTTCCCAGGATATAACAATGAAAGCACATGCAATAATCAGCATGCTCACTTTTAAACAGCCACAAAACTCATTGTTGTATTTTTATTTTTGCAACAGATAGATAAAGTGACGCCCTCTGGAAACTGGCGTCAACTCAATTAATGTCTAGTGTTGAATATGAAAAAAATAAAGTTGCAAAAAAGTTTTGGCGCAAGTTATCTAGAGGAAATTGTGGCACAATCTTTTTAAAACCTGAACTTTTCCTTCTAGGTACAGTGTTCCCTCGATTTTCGCGGGTTCAAACTTAGCGAATAGCCTATACCACGGTTTTTCAAAAAATATTAATTAAAAAGTACTTCGCGGTTTTTTTCTATACCACGGTTACATCATCGCCAAACTAATAATTTTTGCAAATAAATAACAAAATAAATAATTATTGTTAATAAATAATTATGTTTATAAATATCAGGATTACTAAGTGTCTTATTCAATGGTGACTACCAGTAATAATGGTGAGTAAATTGTTTTTAAGGGAATGGGAAATGGTAATTTAGGGGTTTAAAGTGTTAAGGGAAGGCTTGTGATACTGTCCATAGCCAAAAATGGTGTATTTACTTCCGCATCTCTACTTTGCGGAAATTCGACTTTCGCGGGTGGTCTCGGAACGCATCTCCCGCGAAAACTGAGGGAACACTGTATTGCAAGGCAGAAATTTAAAAATGAAGATAAATACTCAATCCTTCATATTATAATGGCAGCAGGACTGCTATAGGCACAGAATTGAAAAATAGAAATAGCCCCTACAACTTTAAGCTTTATAATTAAGGTCTTTGAGTGTTCAGAAATGACCAAAATGACTTTGGAATTAAAGGAAAAGATAAATCTGAACTCTACAAAGTTGGTACAAATGGCTCAAACAGGAAAAATACATAAAAAATTTAAGGAAAAGCAAAACTAGATACTTCTTCCTTGCGTACCCAAATAAAATGAAAATATGGAAACATTGCACCATAAATCGATGGAAAACAAAACCCCTAAAAACAAATCCATATCTCCCTCACAAATATACAAAATGAATACAACATAATATACAGAACTAAAGAAAACATGCCACAATCCCAAATAGTAGATACAAATACCTAACATTTGGTTGAAAATATGGTTAGGCATGCAATATTAGGCAACAATATGGTTGAAAAATTTATGTCTTCTATATAATAAATAAATATATGTATGTAGTGAAAGAAAATATTAATTGATGATAAGCAAATAACTATCTATCTATATTTATTTATTTATTTATTTATTACTTAGATTTGTA
Organism: Erythrolamprus reginae; assembly: GCF_031021105.1. Taxonomy (NCBI): domain Eukaryota; kingdom Metazoa; phylum Chordata; class Lepidosauria; order Squamata; family Dipsadidae; genus Erythrolamprus; species Erythrolamprus reginae. The sequence continues at coordinate 87,933 of NW_027248485.1, read as the reverse complement.
TGCCGCCCCTCTCCGAAGACTACTGATACTGAATACATTTATATGTTGTATAAGTTTATATTCACTTCTGGAGACCTCACCTACAAAAAGATATTGATAAAATTGAACGGGTCCAAAGACGGGCTACAAAAATGGTGGAAGGTCTTCAGCATAAAACTGATCAGGAAAGACTTAACGAACTCAATCTGTATAGTCTGGAGGACAGAAGGGAAAGGGGGGACATGATCGAAACATTTAAATATGTTAAAGGGTTAAATAAGGTTCAGGAGGGAAGTGTGGGAGAGTGAATGCAAGAATTAGGGGAATGCAAGAGTCAGGAGAGTGAACGCAAGAAAAAGGGGGCCCAATCTGAGGTTAGTTGGGGGAAAAGATCAGAAGCAACATGGGAAAATATTATTTCACCGAAAGAGTAGTAGATGTTTGGAACAAACTTCCAGCAGACGTGGTTGGTAAATCCACAGTAACTGAATTTAAACATGCCTGGGATAAACATATATCTATCCTGAGATAAAATACACAAAATAGTATAAGGGCAGACTAGCTGGACCCTGAGGTCTTTTTCTGCCGTCAATCTTCTGTTTCTAGAACAATTAATCAGTGGAACAGCTTGCCTCCAGAAGTTGTGAATGCTCCAACACTGGAAGTTTTTCAGAAAAGACTGGGCAATCATTTGTCTGAAATGGTGTAAGGGTTTCTAGCCTGAGAATGTTGGACTACAAGACCTCCAAGATCCCTTTTAATGCTGTTATTCTGTTCCATTACTCTGACTACATGACAAGCTTTGTGATATGCATGGATTTTAGAAAATCATCAGGGCTACAAATTAGAAATTTGACAGTTTCCCTTCCACTTTAAATTATTAAAGTGGGAAAATTAAAACCCAAGGCCATACAAGGGCAGCTTGTTTTAAAGTGATCTATTAAAAAGGAAGCAATGAACCTGTTTCCCTATCACTACTATTTTGTAGTTATTAAAGGAATTGGAATATGGTCATTGCATCAGGATTTTATTAGTTTTACAGACGAAGGGCTGGAACGAGCAACGCAAACTGAGCTGACGTTAGCTTGCCCAGTTTTGTGCATATGTGTCTTAAATTGTACATATTTCATATTTTGAACAACAAGATGCTAGAACACACAAAAAAAGGACAAGCTTCATACACTATTCTAAGCTACCATTTAATTGTGGCTTACCGGATAAACAAATTGAACTGGGTTCACTTTGTTTCTCAACAAAGTACAATTCAGTTTGATGACAGGCTAAGCCATAAGCTATGGTTTGAAAACCCCACAATGACTAAAATTCAAGCACGCTGATTGGGGTTTTTTTGTTGGAACCCTGGGTAAGCAATCTTCATTTTCCACGCATGCCTCTGAATGGCTAGGATAAGATAGCAACACCTATTTGCATTTTTCTTCTCCAATTCTCTCTCAACTCTTTGGCGAGGTCTAAATTGCTCTTGAAAACTTGAGTAAGTCATTTGAATCTCTCTTTCTCAGCAAATAAAACCCAAGGAGAGTTGTAGGTTGAGGACTACCTGCCTATCTTTCAAGAGACGAATAAGCAAAGCCAAGTATCATTATATTATTATTATTATTATTATTATTATTATTATTATTATTATTATTAGATTTGTATACCGCCCCTCTCCGTAGACTCGGGGCGGCTCATAGCAATAGTAAAAACAATATACAGTAACAAATCTAATAATTAAAAAAACTAAAAAAACCTTATTTAAAAATAAAACATACACAGAAACATACCATGCATAAAATATATATAGGCCAGGGGAGATGTCTCAATTCCCCCATGCCTTACAGCAGAGGTGGGTCTTAAGAAGTTTACGAAAGGCAAGGAGGGTGGGAGCCATCCTAATCTCTGGGGGGAGCTGGTTCCAAAGGGTCGGGGCCGCCACAGAGAAGGCTCTTCCCCTGGGTCCCGCCAGATGACATTGTTTAGTTGACGGGACCTGGAGAAGGCCAACTCTGTGGGACCTAACTGGTCGCTGGGATTCGTGCGGCAGAAGGCAGTCCCAGAGATGGAATATTAGATGGAAGGGGGAATTGGGCGAAAACTTCTCTATTAATGAAACACAACACCAGAGTAGGCCAGAATACCTATGGGACCGCCTTCTGCCTCATGTTTCCCACAGGTCGGCCTTCTCCAGGTCGCTCGGTGGGGCCTAGGGGAAGAGCCTTCTCTGTGGGGGCCTCGGCCCTCTGGAATCATCAGCTCCCACCAGAGATTCGCACTGCCACCACCCTCCTTGCCTTCCACAAGACTCATTTATGCCGCCAGGCTTGGGGCCATTATTCTCTGGCCCCCTGGCCGATGAATGTGTTGAGAGACAGTTGATCGAATGGAAATGACTGTTTTTTATGGTTTGGGGTTTTCTTAGATTTTAAATTTAATTAATTGGATTTAAGATGTTATATATTGTTCTATTATATGTTATAAGCCGCCCCGAGAGGAGCGGCATAAAAGTCCAATAAATAAATAAATAAATAAATAAAACACTCTTTCTCAACTTTAGGAACTTTAAAGATCTGTGGACTTCAACTTCCAGAATTCCCCAGTTGCATAAAAAAAATTAAGATAACAGCAAATTGAAATCCACTTTAAAAAAAAAAATCAACTGTAAGACATCTGTTTTCCCTGCGTACAACACGTACCACTGGCATGCAGCCCAGCTGAAGGTTTATCACTTCATCTGATGCTTACGGGATCTTTGCTAATGTAGATCCTACTCAGAGAATCCACCCTGAGAATGTCCTGGAAGGGGGGTTGGGGCAAATTACCCCTACGTGCAACTTCACCCATTTGCCAACTGCCGAAGCATACCATCGTTGTTATTGTTATTGTTGTTGTTATTATTATTATGTCAATGCAACACAGCAAACGAGATCACTATGCTGGATTTCGTATTTCATCACCAGTCGGGCGCTTCCCAAGCACCTAGGACTGTGTGATGTTGCGACGAACTATGTTTGCTGATCCCAGTAAAGCGGCCTTTTGCAATTGACAGATGGAGATTCTGTCAATTCCGATGGTTTTCAAATGTCCACTGAGATCCTTTGGCACTGCGCCCAGCATGCCAAGTACCACTGGGACCACTTTCACGGGCTTATGCCAGAGTCATTGCAGCTCAATTTTTAGATCTTCGTATTTCACTAATTTCTCTAGCTGATTCTCCTCAATTCTGCTGTCCCCTGGGATTGCTATGTCGATGATCCATACTTTCTTTTTCTCCACGATCACAATGTCTGGTGTGTTATGCTTCAGAATTCGGTCAGTCTGAAGTCGGAAGTCCCACAGTAGTTTTGCTTGCTCATTTTCCACCACTTTTTCGGGCTTATGATCCTACCAGTTCTTTGCCACTGGTAGTTCCGGCAAAAGTTCCAGTGGATCATCTGTGCCACAGCATCATGTCTATGCTTGTAGTCAGTCTGTGCGATCTTTTTGCAGCAGCTGAGTATGTGATCGATTGTTTCATCTGTTTCTTTACAGAGTCTGCACTTTGGATGGTCTGTTGATTTTTCAATTCTGGCTTTGACCGCATTTGTTCTAATGGCCTCTTCTTGTGCCACCAGTAATATTATTATTATTATTATTATTATTATTATTATTATTATTATTATTATTGCTGTTGTTGTTGCTCTTGTTACCGCTTAGCATCCCCGCTGCTAAAACCTGAAGCATTCAAACACGTGCGTTAAATACATACAGAGAAATTCCTTATCAGAACACAAAAGAACCATTTCAACCAGGGCATCGAGAGATTTGAAACGTTGATTCGAGGAGGAAAAAAAAACACGGAAGCTATGCTGGAATGGAAGAAGTCAGCCAATTTCTTTTCTGTCCAATGGGTTTGGATAAAGTCAACAGCGCCTGGAGGGCAGTTTTGTAGAATTGCTGCTTGCTTATCTATCTGGGCCTCAGCTTTTGCAGAGAGAGAAAGCAAGCAAGAGAGAAAGGACTCTTCCATACATAGGACAAAGGGTTTTCTTCCTGTCCTATCTGTCCAAGTCACATAAAACTTATAAGGAAAGTACTCAATCCGTATAGTCTGGAGGATAGAAGGGAGAGGGGGAACATGATGGAAATGTTTAAATATGTTAAACGGTTAAATAAGGTTCAGGAGGGAAGTGTTTTTAATAGAAAAGTGAACACAAGAAGAAGGAGGTACAATCTGAGGTTAGTTGGGGGAAAGATCAGAAGCAACATGAGAAAATATTATTTTACTAAAAGAGTAGTAGATGCTTGGAACAAACTTCCAGCATATGTGGTCGGTAAATCCACAGTAACTGAATTTAAACATGCCTGGGATAAACAAGAATAGTGGAAGGTCTTAAGCATAAAACTGATCAGGAAAGACTGAATGAACTCAATCTGTATAGTCTGGAGGACAGAAGGGAAAGGGGGGGGACATGATGGAAACATTTAAGCATGTTAAAGGGTTAAATAAGGTTCAGGAGGGAAGTGTTTTTAATAGGAAAGTGAACACAAGAACAAGGGGGCACAATCTGAGGTTAGTTGGGGGAAAGATCAGAAGCAACATGAGAAAATATTATTTTACTAAAAGAGTAGTAGATGCTTGGAACAAACTTCCAGCAGATGTGGTCAGTAAATCCACAGTAACTGAATTTAACCATGCCTGGGATAAACATATGTCCATCCTAAGATAAAATACAGGAAATAGTATAAGAGCAGACTAGATGGACCGCGAGGTCTTTTTCTGCCATCAATCTTCTATGTTTCAATTAAAGGAATATCGTTGGGATCTTCCACTGGTTTTACTGGGAGGCCTCTTAGAGAGTAGAAAGCAACAGCCTAAGGCCCCACCCTCTTCAAGATCTGATTGTCAACATGTCCCGTTGCCACCAACACTCCTTCCTTACCTTGGGGTAGGCAACCGAAGGACAGCTGGTCTTTTTTCATGGCCTCCAGATACCGTCCCAGATATAAAAACATTTGCTCTGAACAGCTGACCCCTCGTTTCCTTGCCCAAATCCTTGACTTTCGTCCCAGAGAAGTCAAGGCTGCTACAAGCTCGAAATATAGTCCATTCCATGAAAAACATTGACAACGTATTTGTTCAGGAATGAAAAAGCCGGCAACTGACACTAACTTCCTTCTCACACAGTAGCAGATCCTGGAGGTACAACATTCCTGTTGCCTCCAAAACAGGCAGATTTACTCAGAGTATAGGTACTCCTAGACTTAATGACAACGGTTGCTAAAGAAAGCAATTGTTAATGGGAGTTTTGCCCAGGAGTGAAATTCATCAGGTTTTGGAGAACTGGTAGTGGAAATTTGGAGTGGGAATTTATTTATTTTGTTCGACTCCTATGCCGCCCAATCCTGAAGGACTCAGGATTGAAGTCATAAGGAATGGAGATTTTGCAATATATTTCCCCCAGGAGTAGGGAGGAGAATGGGGATTTTGCAGTATCCTTCTCCTGCCATGCCCACCAAGCCACGTCCACAGAACCGGTATGGAAAACTTTTGAATTTCAATCCCCGCTTTTGCCCCATTTTGCAGTCTTATTTTTTTTAGCCACAGTCTTATTTTTTTTAGCCACGGTGAAGCAAATCGTGATCGTTGTTAAGTGAATCACGGAGTCATTACGTGAATCTGGCTCTGTTTGATTTGACCAGTCGGAGGTCCGCTGGGAAGGTCGCAAATGGTTATCACGTGACCCTGGGAAAACGCCCTAAATACGTGCCTGAATTTTGACGTGAACCACGGACGTATTGCAAACATTGTAAAGCATGGAAACAAATCGAAAGTCTGAAGTTTGAAAGGTCACTAAATGAAACGGTTACAAGTCGAGGGCTGCCTATTAAGGGACAGGTACTTCCAAGCGAAATATATGGGATTGATTATCCGATTTAAGCCCAGCCACCATCTCCACCTCCACCAAAAATATCTAGTAAGAGACTCTACTGTTGTTTTTTTTCACCTTGCAATTTCCTGCTAATTCTCACCAGCCCACCCACTCCTGGCACAGATTTCAAAGCCAACACCCCAAAGGATACACCTGGAGAAAGGTGCATTCCATGTCCACGAAAAAAAACCATCCAGTGAAAGGAGAGTTGACACCTTAGCCCAGCTGGGTTCACCACTTGGGCTGTTTACAAAGCCCCCACAAATTCTCTTGTTCCAACCTCTCTTTTGAGTTCTTCATCCCCAAAGATTCCCCAGGCCAGCTGAAACAACAACAGCCGCCTTGCAGGAAGAGTTTTCACTTTATAACTTCGACCCCCTTTGGAAAGAAAGCCCCCACATCCCACTCCACAACTTCCACCCCCTAAAAAAATACAACAACAACCAGATCGCAGGGAAAAAAAGTGAAAAGCTTAAAAATTTCACCCACCAGCCAGAAGATCCCAGAGCTGCCCTGTCATTCCAAAACAGACCTGTTAAAGTTTGCAGCACTGCCAAACTCTCCTTGGACCCAACTTTTCTTCCTTTTCTTTTTGTTAAGGAAGTTTCCAACGGGGGGGGGGGGGGGGGAGAGAAAAGTTTTGTTTCTGAGCACCTGATTTCCTGTTCCAAAAGCTCTCTTTTGTTTGGCTTCTCCTTCTATTAATTTTAACAGCCTGCCAACCACAAGAAAGACCACGGCCAGCCAGGGAAGCAAGGGGTGCCCCCCCGCTGCCTTCGTGGAACGCCAACAAGCAATCGGACAACGGCAACAACAAAAAACCAAACCTACCCACAAATTCTGCACAGGGTTTTTTTTTTTCCTGTTTGCTTCACCCCAGATTAAGTTCAGTGGAAGCTGTTCTCCAGTGCAGCCTATCCTTCTGTGTGAAGCTCCACCTTTCTGCAACATGAGTGGCCAAAGTGGGAAAACTCCACCCTGTTTGCAAAGCTTATAATCCTAATTGGTAAAGGCTAATATCTATTATTTAAAGAACTTTTTCCCTTGCTAGCAAGATAGGTTCAGCAGGTTAAGGCAATGCTGAGCAGGCTGGTTTCTTAAAGGGACAGCGCAGCAACCCAGCAGGCTTTTTTAAAAAAATAAAAAGCAACTTTTATAAGGAAACAGCTGTCTAAAACACACAACGGGCGACACCAGTAAACAAAGCAGGCGGGTTTGGAGAGGTAAACAAAAGGAAAACAAAGTTAGTGATTTTTTGGGGGGGGGGAATATCCAATGACCTAAGTGCCAAAGCCCACTGCAACAACATCGCCAAAAAGGTTTCAACCTAATCCTATGTAGCTTCTGCTCCGGTAATCTCACACTACTTACCATACAAAACTTTAACTTGACCAATCCTTGAATACAGCTCATCTGTCTGGAACCCGCACCACATTTCGAACATAAACACGCTAGAAAATGTCCAGAGATAATTTACTCGAAGAGCCCTCCACTCCTCCATTCGCAACAGAATACCCTACGCAACTAGACTTACAATCCTGAGTTTAGAACGCTTAGAACTACGTTGCCTTAAACACAACCTAAGCATAGCCCATAAAATCATCTGCTACAACATCCTTCCTGTCAATGATTACTTCAGCTTCAACCACAACAACGCACGAGCACACAACAGATACAAACTTAAAGTAAACCACTCTAAACTCGACTGCAGGAAATATGACTTTAGTAACCAAGTAGTTGATGCATGGGACTCCCTACCAGACTCTGTAGTATCATCACTTAACCCCCAAAACTTTACCCTTAGACTATCCATAGTTGACCTCTCCCGATTCCTAAGAGATCAGTAAGGCGGGGGGGGGGGGGGTGTAAGTCCACCAGAGTGCCTTCTGTCCCCACTCCTAATGTTTCTCTTTTTCAAGTATCATGTATGTAAATATTATTATATCTTTGTATACCACCAATACGTATTTGACAAAACAAACAAAACAAACAAATAAATAAACAAACTTTGGTATAGTTGTAAGGTGCTTGTCTAAGGAGCACAACTCAGGTAAAGTCACCTGAAATAAACATATGTGAGACTGAGATTAGTTTGTTAGGATTAAGATGGTTGTTAGGCAAAACTTTGCAAATTGCAAAAAGCAAACACATCATGGAAGGCAATTGATTTACTTCCTCTGCTCTTGTTTATTTTAAAAGACAAGATCAATCTTTCTCAAGCTGAAAAATTGTGAAGTGCCACCCACGCTGTTTTCAAAATTCTGCCCCAGAGGTCAACCAGCAAGGTGATTGTTCCCAGCCACTAAAAAAAATACACTAATAAAATACACTGTGTAAAAATACACTATGAAACCTGAATCCCTTAACTCAGAGGTCCCCAACCTTTTTTGCACCAGGGACCGGCTTTGGTCATATGGGGGTGGGGTTATGGAGGGGTGGAGCCAGGGCCGCCATCAGGAATTTTGGGGCCCCATACAGCCTAAGTGTCTGGGGGGCCCCCTCCCCGCCATTTTAAAACTACTTTATTTTGCGACATACCAATTATGTATGAAATTTACCTTCTTTGGGGAGGGGTGAAAGGGGAGAGTAAGAGAGGAAGGAGTGAAAGAAGGGAATGAGGGAGGAAAGAAGGGAGGAAGGAAAAGGAAAGCAAGAAATGGAGGAAGGAAAGAAAGAAAGAAAGAAAGAAAGAAAGAAAGAAAGAAAGGGGGAAGGGACAGGAACAGAGGAAGGAAGCAAGGAAACTTATGAAAGGGGAGAGTAAGAGAGGAAAGACTGAAGGAAGGGAGGGAGGGAAGAAGGTAGGAAGGAGAAAGAAAAGAAGAAATAGAGGAAGGGAAGGTAAAAGAGAAAGAAAAAGAGAAAGAAAGAAAGAATGAAAGAGAAATAAAAATAGAGAGGGGGAATGAAAGAAATGGAAGGAGGGAAGGAGAGAAAGAAAAAGAAAGAAAGAAAGCAAGAGAGAAAAAAGAATGAAAGAGCAAGAGAGCAAAAGAAAGAGAGAAAGAAAGAAAGAAAGAAAGGCAACTTCAAAGAAAGGCTCACTGAGCATCTCTCACTCTCTTTCTATCCCTCTTTCTTTCTCTCTCTTCCTTTCTATCTCTCCTCTTCCTTTATCTCCTCTCTCTCTCTCCCTCTCTCTTTCTCTCCCCCCTCTCTCCCTCTCTCCCTCTCTTGCTATCTCTCCCCCCTCTCCCTCTCTCTTTCTCTTTCTCTCTCTCCCTCTCTCTCTTTCTCCCTCTCCCTCTCTTTCTCACTCTCCCCCCTCTCTCCATTTCTCTTTCTCCCTCTCTTTCTCTCTCTCTCCCCCCTCTCTCCCTCTCTTTCTCTCTCTCCCTCTCTTGCTATCTCTTTCTCTCCCCCTCTCTTTCTCTCCCTCCCTCTCTTGCTATCTCTTTCTCTCTCTTTCTCCCCCCTCTCTCCCTCTCTCTTTCTCCCTCTCCCTCTCTTTCTCTCTCTCTCCCCCTCTCTCTTTCTCTCTCTTTCTGTCTCCCCTCTCTCCCTCTCTCTCTCCCTCTCTTGCCATCTCTTTCTCTCCCTCTCTCTTTCTCTCTCTCCCTCTCTTGCTATCTCTTTCTCTCTTTCTTTCCCCCCTCTCTCCCTCTCTCTTTCTCTCTCTCCCTCTGTTGCTATCCCCCCTCTCTTTCTCTCTGTCCCTCTCTTGCTAACCTCCTGTCTCCCTCTCTTGCTATCTCTTTCTCTCCCCCCTCTCTTTCTCTCTCCCTCTCTTGCTATCTCTTTCTCTCCCCCTCTCTCCATCTCTCTTTCTCTCTCTCCCTCTCTTGCTATCTCTTTCTTTCTCTTTCTGCCCCCCCTCTCCCTCTCTCTTTCTCTCTCCTTCTCTTTCTCCCTCTGTTGCTATCCCCCCTCTCTCTTTCTCTCTGTCCCTCTGTTGCTAACCCCCCCTCTCTCCCTCTGTTGCTATCTCTTTCTCTTCCCCCCTCTCTCTTTTTTTCTCTCAGCAGCGGCAGCAGGGTGATCAGCTGTGAGGCGGAGCTACGGAACCGAGGCACGGACGGCGGCGGCGCAGGCTCGCCCAGCTGGGAGGCGGTGTTCTCGCCCCCCCCCCCAGCTGAAACTGACATCCGGCCGGGGCGATTCTTCCCCGGCCGGACAAGCACGCTTGTGCTGCCAAAGGCAGCGTGTGGGCAAGCCTGCGCTCTGCTCAGGCTCGCCCAGCTGGGAGGCGGTGTTCTCGCCCCCCCCCAGCTGAAACTGAGGTCCGGCCGGGGCGATTCTTCCCCGGCCGGACAGGCACGCTCGTCCCGCTCATCGCCCGTATCCAGCAGATAGGCTTTGAGTTTTTGGCTGGGGGGGGAGAAGTAGGACCTTCCTAACTCCCCCCCAGCCAAAATCACAAAGCCAGGCAGCCCCCAGCCGCCAAAGGAGCCTCCTGATTCTCCCCGCCCTGCCCGACGCCCCACCCTGTCCTGCATAATGTCTTCTGCCGGGAGGGCAGCGCCGCCGCGGACCGGCTGGAAAACCCCAACGGCCCGGTCCCGGTCCGCGGACCGGCGGTTGGGGACCTCTGCCTTAACTTATCAACTGCAAACCCTTTTATTCTCCTCGAGAGTTTACTTCATTTCTACTTAGAAACATAGAAGACTGACAGCAGAAAAAGACTTCATGGTCCATCTAGTACAGTGATTTTCAACCTTTTTTGAGCCGCGGCACATTTTTTACATTTACAAAACCCTGGGGCACATTGAGCGGGAGGGGGGGAGCTAAAAAAAGTTTGGACAAAAAATATCTCTCTCTCTCTTCCTCCCCTTCACTCTATTTCTTTCTCCCTCCCTCTCTCTCCCTTCCTTCCTCTTTCTTTCTCTCTCTCTCCATCCCTCTTTCTTTCTCTTCTTTCCTTCCTCTCTTTTTTGCTCTCTTTCTCTCTCCCTCCCTACCTCCCTCTATGTCTTTCTCTCTCTCTCCTTCCCTCCCTCTCTTTCTCTCTCTCTCTCTTGCTTTCTTTCTCTCTCTTGCTCTCTTTCTCTCTCTCTTTCTCTTGCTTTCTCTCTTGCTTTCTTTCTCTCTTGCTTTCTCTGTCTCTTGCTTTCTTTCTCTCTCTTTTTCTTTCTTTCTCTCTGAGCTTCGCGGCACACCTGACCATGTCTCGCGGCACACTAGTGTGCCACGGCACACTGGTTGAAAAACACTGATCTAGTATGCCCTTATACTATTTCCTGTATTTTATCTTAGGATGGATATATGTTTATCCCAGGCATGTTTAAATTCAGTTACTGAGGATTTATCAACCATGTCTGCTGGAAGTTTGTTCCAAGGATCTACTACTCTTTCAGTAAAATAATATTTTCTCATGTTGCTTTTGATCTTTCCCCCAACTAACTTGAGATTGTGCCCCCTTGATCTTGTGTTCACTTTCCTATTAAAAACACTTCCCTCCTGAACCTTATTTAACCCTTTAACATATTTAAATGTTTCGATCATGTCCCCCCTTTTCCTTCTATCCTCCAGACTATACAGATTGAGTTCATGAAGTCTTTCCTGATACGTTTTATGCTTAAGACCTTCCATCATTCTTGTAGCCCGCCTTTGGACTCCTTCAATTTTGTAAAAATATTTTTGTAAGTGAGGTCTCCAGAACTGGATACAGTATTCCAAATGGGGTCTCACCAGCGCTCTATATAACGGGATCACAAAATCCCTCTTCCTGCTTATTATACCTCTATACTTATTGCAGTATATCTTCATCCACGAACCTGCGTAAACATTAAGGCATTAAGGACTCTGGCTGATCAGATTATGGAGGCTGAAGCCAAACACCCAGATTCACTGGCCATTATTTTGGGAGATTTAAGCAAGGCAAACTTAAGGGAAGAGCTACCAAAATACTTTCAGCATGTCAATTGTCCCACTAGAGGCAACAATACTTTAGACCAATGATGGTGAACCTTGGGTGCCAAAAATGTGCACAAGGGTGCATGCCCGCACCCATAATTCAATCCTCATGTTCCACAGCCTCCTTGCGTATGTGCAGGTAACCCCCTCGCACTGCCCCAACTCCTCTGCATGTACAAACCCCAGAGGTTTCCTATGCGACCCCTCTGGCACCATGTTTTGGGCCTCCAGAGTCCAGAAATGGCCCATTTCCAGACTTCTGGGAGGCCCATATTTTGCCCTTCCTAGGCTCTAGAGCAGTGATGGCGAACCTTTTTTTCCACAGGTGCCGAAAGAGGGTGGGCATGCGTTATCGTGCATGCCAGAGTGCCCACACCCCTAATTCAATGCCTGGGGAGGGTGAAAAGAGTCCTCTGGAGGTTGGAAATGGTTTCTTTCCCAACTTCTGGTGGTCCAGTAAGGCTCATGTTTCACCCTCCCCAGGCTCCAGAGGCTTCCTCGGAGCTGGGAGAGGGTAAAAACACCCTCCATTCCTCCGGAGGCTCTCTGGAAGCCAAAAATGCCCCCCAGAACCTCTGTGCGAGACAAAAATCAGCTGGCCAGATTGGAGCTGAGCTAGGGCAGCAGCTCACATGCCAACAGATATGGCATCGGTGCCATAGGTTCGCCATCACTGCTCTAGAGGCATCCCTGGAGCCTAGGGCGGGCAAAAAATGGCCTCCCCCACCCCCCTGGAGGCCCTCTGGAAGCCAAAAATGCCCTCCCAGAGCCTCTGCATTATACTTACTTGGCATCCAAAACAGGCCGCATGGAGCTGAGTTAGGGCAATGGCTCACATGCCCACTGATATGGCTCTGTTTGCCACCTGTGGCACACGTGCCATAGATTCGCCATCACGGCTTTAGACTATTGCTACACAACTATGAGTCATTCTGATCATTGCATGATTCACCTCGTACCTGTTTACCAAAAATTAAATCAGTGAAGACTGATTTATGGAGGCAAAGTTAAAGCGATTGGTTTGTAATTTTGTTGCTTGTATCCTTACAATTTATATAGACTGGTTCCTAATATGATTGGATTGCTTTTTCGTACTTGGACTATCATTAAGTGTTGTACCTTATGATTCTTGATGAATGTAGCTTGTCATTTTATGTACATTGAAAGCATATGCACCAAGACAAATTCCTTCTGTGTCCAATCGTATTTGGCCAATAAAAAATGCAATGCTCTTCTAAATCAGTGGTCTCCAACTTTGGTAGCTTTGAGCTTTTCACTGCCTGTTTCAGGTGCCATTGGCGATTTGTCCTGCTCAGACTGCCAGATCTTCTCAAGTTCAGCCACAATACTAGCAAACTGAGTTTATCTTAGGAAAATGCTTTCCCCGAGCCAAACGAAAAGTCAGTTAGCTGAAATGGGTGGTAAAAGAAATGTGATCAATAAACCAAAGTTCACGAAATACACAAAATAAAGCCTCCACGCTTTGCCTTGCACCAGGCAGAGGTTTCAAGAAAGCTTCAGAGAAGCTGAAGTTCTCAAAACTTTAGAAAAACTTCATCTAAGGAGGGAAAAAAGCTCAGAAAAAAGAAAGTTTGGATTCTTGAATCCACTGCCACATTTTACCGCGAAAAGGAAGTTGCATATTTTTACAAAATAACTGGGATCCCCTCAAACCTGAATCAGGGAGATCCAAGATAAAATTTCCACTTAATCGTGGAGACCACTGAATGATCTTGAGCCAGTCTCACTTCGCAGACTGACCAACCTCCCAAAATTGTGATATAAGGAAGAAACAGGTAGGAAATATACCAAAAAAACTCCAAAGAGGAAAGAAGTGTTCTTATTTAAAGGAATCATTCTTAAGAAATAATCATTCGTAAGTACAAGCAAAGCCAAAGAATTAAGGATTAGTTCACAGCATTTTTAAACCACTTGGATGTTTTTCACTTTTGAGCACTTTACAATTCTATTAAAAGCATTGTATTCTAGTCTATTAAAAGCATCGTATTCTATTAAAATGTTACTTCCTGAGGAAGGTGTGAAAACAAAATAAACTGCCTTTTAACCTCAGTTGTTTTGCATTTTCATATTTTAGTAAAAAAAAATATCTACAAATGTACAGCAATATTCTAATTGGCTCGACATGCACCCTGCTTTTCTTTTTTTAAAGGAAAAAAAGCACAGCTTTCAGAAGTATTTGTCTACAGAGAAGTCCCAAATGTTACTACATCACTGACACATTAAAAAGCAAATTCCCTGGCATCAGATAACAACAACAACAACAAAAATCCAGCTTCCTTTAATGGACCTCAATGTCGACTTTTATTGCTTTGGGAAAATGACTGTTTTTAGATTAAATTGGGTTTTTAGACTGCTTGTTTTTAGTTTTATTGGATTTCTGAATTGTGTTTTTTCATATGCTGTAAGCGGCCCCGAGTCCTCGGAATAAAAATCCAATCAATCAATCAATCAATTAATAAATAAAAAATAAATAAACAAATAAACAAATAAACAAATAAACAAATAAAATAAAATGATGAAGGGACATGAACCACATCCAAAGTTTTTTTGGTAGGGGAATGCCTAAGAAACAAAATTAAGCTTGGGAGTTTGGCAGCAAAAAATTGGGGAAAAAGACCCCCCCAAAAATGAGACAATTTGAGTTAGAAAGAGACATCTGACAGCACGGGAAAGTAAAAAAATTAAATAGGTTAAATTTCTTTAGTGATATTTTAACATGCTTTTTATCATATTTCTATGAAGATACTGCGTTTGTCTGAAAACACCTTGCGCATAATTTACCTTTAAACATTCATTTTAAACCGCCCGAAACTCCAGTAATGCAAACATATTTTGTTTTTGTTTCAATTGGCCTCCACGACCATGGGTTTGTCTTAAATTCAGAGCCATCTCTTCAGAAATGACCATTATATTTTAATAGAAAAACATGACTGCTCTTTCAGGAAATTTTGCCGTACTGTACACTAAAAATATCCAGAAACCTGACATTCGTTGCCCAATTCCAGTAGCCAAAGATTTCTGGCGTTGTAAAATTAAGGAGAGTTTATTTATTCAAATGTCTCCTTTTATGCATTTGCCAATTTTGTTCTTACTGTTTTGGGAACAATAATTCGGCTTTTTGCAGTGGACTTATTTTTCAAGTGCATAAAAAATGATTAACTGTACGAATTAAACTAGAAGGGGGGATTGGATCTGGTGTCTGCAGTTGGAATCTTTTCACATCTGTCCTAGTGGGCTGAATAAAAATCCGAGGGCAATGTCCTTTTCCATGCCACACCCTGTTATTATCCCTTTCATTTTTCATGCAAGGTCACACAAAAGCAGTTAATCTGGCTTTCTTCTTCCCCCATTTTGGAAAGGTGTGCCAAATCAGCCACAAAAAAGGAAGAAAGTATGCCTGATAAGGAACCACTAGAAATAGGACATTTCCCCGAATTTGCTGGGATTTGGGATGAAAGCAAAAAAACCAGTGGGTTGCTCCTGGTTCTAAGAACTGGTATTACCGCCAGCAAGAGGTTCCGCCCACATCGCCCAGGATGCTCCGCCCACCCACCTGTGACGCTTTTACACGCACGCAGAAGCTTCTGCGCATGTGCAAAAGCACCCCATACACGCAAAAGGGTAGTAAAGGGTTTTAGAACCCACTACTGAAGCAAGAGTTAGTGAGTTAGAGCCATTTAGTGGACCAGGCTTTGCTCCCAGGTGACAAGTTTCTCACTTGTCCCAGATTTTAATAAAAGATTATTCTATGTAGAGTCTTAGAATGGCTGGGTCGCAAGGGGGGGGGGGGGATCTTTTTTTGTTCCAGCAGCTTTTAAAACTTAACTTTTGAACACTTGGTTTTTTAAAAAAAATCTACAACTTTTCAAAGCAGGACAATATGACATGACATTTTATTGATTAGCCCTTGGGCTGTATCAAATTGCAAAGTTCCA
This sequence comes from Erythrolamprus reginae, assembly GCF_031021105.1. NCBI lineage: Eukaryota > Metazoa > Chordata > Lepidosauria > Squamata > Dipsadidae > Erythrolamprus > Erythrolamprus reginae. The sequence continues at coordinate 72,236 of NW_027248485.1, read as the reverse complement.
GGAACAAATTATTACTAAAATTTGATAAAAGCAATATAAAAGGGAATTTGCTAAAATATATTATAAAATGAAATTGGAGTAAAATACGATTTAAAATGAAGCTGGGCTAAAGTACAGTGTAAAATGAAATTGGAATAAAATACAATAATTAAAGATATTGATAAAATATGTTAAAACGGCCAAGCTCAGAGATCACCAAAGAACCCCATAGTCTTCTTCCTCCTCTTTCTCCACTCCACAAACTCCACTTCCTTCTAGCACTAGTGATGTTATCTAGTTAGGTTATGAAACGTCGGCACATAAACAACCAAGCTCAGTGAGCACCAAAGGATTCCTCTGCTATGGAGAAATACCAGACTGTTTGGTACCACGGCTCTAAGTTTGTTTTCAAAACATTAACTAAAACTCTGTGTCGGTTAACAGAAATAAGCCAGGCAAAGGAATGACTTGTTTGCTGTTTTGACTTCATTAGCTAGTGAATTCTCCGAATTATGACAAGCAGCGACAGCAGCTGCCTTCCCCCAAATTGTGACACAGATATCTTTATTCCCCCTTCCTCGCCTGTCGTTTGAGAATCTCTCCTTTTGCTCAAGTCAGCTGCTCCTTTGCTTGGCTCAAGAATGAAGATGCCCCAAGTGGTTTTGGCAGCTGAGCCATCAATGAAGAAGGGACACTTCCAAAACTGACCTCTGGTATTGTGCAGAGGGAGGAAAAGGAGATTTAAGAAGGCCATGCTAAAATCTGGCTGGTAAATAAGAATACACTGACATATTGGCCGGAGTGCAAACTGAATAGATAGTTTTCTACACTTAAATTTATGAGGAATAAAACTACTGTAACTGCCTAGTGCATCAGAAAAGTTTTCTTCTTTTTCTCCACAAACAAACAAAAGAATGCAGCTGCGAGAGCTATCATGGGCTTCCTCAGGTATGCCCATGTCACACCAACACTCCACAGTCTGCATTGGTTGCCGATCAGTTTCCGGTCACAATTCAAAGTGTTGGTTATGACCTATAAAGCCCTTCATGGCACCGGACCAGAATATCTCCGGGATCGCCGTCTGCCGCATGAATCCCAGCGACCAGTTAGGTTCTACAGAGTTGGTCTTCTCCGGGTCCCATCGACTAAACAATGTCGTTTGGCGGGACCCAGGGGAAGAGCCTTCTCTGTGGCAGCCCCGACCCTTTGGAACCAACTCCCCCCAGATATCAGAGTTGCCCCCACCCACCTTGCCTTTTGTAAGCTCCTTAAAACCCACCTCTGTCATCAGGCATGGGGGAATTGAGATATTCCCTTCCCCCTAGGCTTATAAAATTTATGCATGGTATGTTAGTATGTATAATTGGTTTCTAAATTGGGGTTTTAAATTAACTTAAATATTAGATTTGTTTACATTGTACTATGATTGCTGTGAGCCGCCCCGAGTCTGTGGAGAGGAGCGGCATACAAATCTGATTAATAAATAAATAAATAAATAAATAAATAAACAACCACCCACAAGCACACAGCTGATAAAAAGTGGAGCATCAAGACAAAAGGAGGATGCATCCCTACTGTTTTTTGTTTAAATAATCATTACGAATAATAACTTAATAATAATAATTTATTAGATTTGCATGCTGCCCCTCTCCGAAGACTCTTAATATAAATTAAGTATTAAGTATTTTCCGAAGACTCCTAATATAAATACTTAATGTAAATTAAGTATTTACATTAAAAAAATTCCAGCAGGCCTATTTGTCTTTTATCATTATTTACTACTTATGTTATGCTTATACAAACTGCAACCCTATACAGTGCTACCTCTACTTAAGAACTTAATTCGTTCCGTGACCAGGTTCTTAAGTAGAAACTTTCTTAAGTAGAAGCAATTTTTCCCATAGTAAAAGCAAATAATGCGTGCAAACCCATTAGGAAAGAAATAAAAACTCGGGATTTGGGTGGGAGGAGGAGAGGAAGAGGAGGAGGAGGAGGAGAGTCGCTGCCGAAGGAGGAAGGTGAGGGGAATCAAAAACATCCAAAACTTTAAGGCTTTAAAAGAAAAAAAAGAGGGACTCTGAGGTGGCGTTGAGGAGCATGCGCCTACAATACACCCGGTGTGAGGCTGCCTCCATACACTGGTTGCTGCTGCTGCTAACTGCTGCCTCTTCCTTCCCATGCTGAAGGGCTCCCCTCTCCTCTCGCTCGCTCGCTTTGTAGCCGGTCCCTTTCCTTCACTGTGGTGTCTCCTCAGCTGCCCAGAGCGAAGGGAACGTTTCTTTTCTCTGGGCGCTGGCAGAGGTTTATTCCCTGTCCAAGTGCCCAGAGAAAGGAAAATGCTTTGTTTGCTCTGGACTGTCAAAGCCTCCTTAAATGCCACCAAAAGGCCCCTCTCTGCCCAGATGGCTGGGATTAAAGGAGGAATGGCAGGAAACTGGCCGGGCCTTCGTGCCACTATCAAATTTCATGGGAATTTTTCTGGGCTCGGGGTTCTTAAGTAGAGGCAAAAAAATCTTGAACACCCAGTTCTTATCTAGAAAAGTTCTTAAGTAGAGGCATTCTTAGGTAGAGGTACCACTGTATGTATATTTTTAATGTTATTACTGACTTTTATTATTAGATTTTATCTGTTTTTATTGTTGTTGTATTGATTCCTATTGTTAGTCGCTCAGAGTCCATTTGGAGTGAGCGGCACATAAATTCAGTCAATCAATCAATCAATCAATCAATACATACATACATACATACATACATACATACATATATACATACATACATAAAAATAAAAACCATGAAAAGAAAAACAAAGACAAAACATGACTTATACAAACACAAAAACATATATAATATTTACAATTCTACATCAAATCTTAAACACTCGACAATTTACAGAAGAGGTCAAATGTCCTGTTCACCTTATTTATTACAGCCTATTTATATCAGCCTATTAATTTATGCTTTGCTATAATGTATCACTTATATATCTTAATCTTATAATTATTAATCATGTTACCTAGGTCGTGAATTGTGAAAAGGGAAATTGCAGCTGGAATCTTAACAACAACAACAACAACAACAGACTTGGAAGGGACCTTGGAGGTCTTCTAGTCCAACACACTGCTTACGCAGGAAACCCTACATTACTTCAGACAGATGGTTATCCAACATCTGCTTAAAAACTTCCAGTGTTGGGGCATTCAAAACTTCTGGAGGCAAGGAGTTCCACTGGTTAACTGTTCTAAGTGTCAGGAATTTTCTCCTTAGTTCTAAGTTACTTCTTTCCTTGTTTAGTTTCCACCCATTGCTTCTTGTTCTAACCTCAAGTGCTTTGGAGAACAGCTTGACTCTCTCTTCTTTGTGGCAGCTCCTGAGATATTGGGACATTGCTGTCATGTCACTCCTACTTAATTTTACTTTGCTAACAGTATTAAAATCTGGATTTTAACTCTAAGAGACAGACATTTGCTTTAAAAAAAATCAAAGTTGCATGTCGATTGAATTTTAAGCAGTTTCAGTTCAGAAGAATATTTCATTTTTTAAAAAAAATATACAAGTTGGAAACAGTCATTATACTCCTGGCTTCAGGCTATCATACAATGAGAGGACAAAGTCTTGTAGATAAGATCAACCAACCCAAAACAAAGCAGAGTTATTTTTTGTTTTTGTAACTTTAAAAAAGACACCATCCGTCGGTGGAAAACAGTTCTAAGCTAGTCCAATCTTCCCATTTCCTTTTCCCCAAACAGGTGTCTTATCCAGGAAGAAAAATAAATGGAAGGCAAACATTTTATTATTTATTTATTTATTTTATTTATTACTTAGATTTGTATGCCGCCCCTCTCCGGAGACTCGGGGCGGCTCACAACACGTGGAACAAATCATAAATAATCTGACAATTTAAAATACTGTATTAAAGATTTAAAAACGACCCCATATACTAGCAGACATACACACAAGCATACCATATATAAATTAAACATGCCCGGGGGAGATGTTTCAGTTCCCCCATGCCTGACGGCAAAGGTGGGTTTTAAGGAATTTACGGAAGGCAGGAAGAGTAGGGGCAGTTCTAATCTCCGGGGGGAGCTGGTTCCAGAGGGCCGGTGCCGCCACAGAGAAGGCTCTTCCCCTGGGGCCCGCCAACCGACATTGTTTAGTTGACGGGACCCGGAGAAGGCCCACTCTGTGGGACCTAATCGGTCGCTGGGATTCGTGCGGCAGTAGGCGGTCTCGGAGATATTCTGGTCCAATGCCATGAAGGGCTTTAAAGGTCATAACCAACACTTTGAATTGTGACCGGAAACTGATTGGCAGCCAATGCAGACTGCGGAGTGATGGTGAAACATGGGCATACCTAGGTAAGCCCATGACTGCTCTCGCAGCTGCATTCTGCACGATCTGAAGTTTCCGAACACTTTTCAAAGGTAGCCCCATGTAGAGAGCATTACAGTAGTCGAATCTCGAGGTGATGAGGGCATGAGTGACTGTGAGCAATGAGTCCCGGTCCAGATAGGGCCGCAACTGGTGCACCAGGCGAACCTGGGCAAACGCCCCCCTCGCCACAGCTGAGAGATGGTTTTCTAATGTGAGCTGTGGATCGAGGAGGACGCCCAAGTTGCGGACCCTCTCTGAGGGGGTCAATAATTCCCCCCCAGGGTGATGGACGGACAGATGGAATTGTCCTTGGGAGGCAAAACCCACAGCCACTCCGTCTTATCCGGGTTGAGCTTGAGTCTGTTGACACCCATCCAGGCCCCAACAGCCTCCAGGCACCGGCACATCACTTCCACCGCTTCGTTGACTGGGCATGGGGTGGAGATGTAAAGCTGGGTATCATCAGCGTACTGATGATACCTCACCCCATGTCCTTGGATGATCTCGCCCAGCGGTTTCATGTAGATATTGAATAGCAGGGGGGAGAGGACCGACCCCTGAGGCACCCCACAAGGGAGAAACCTAGGAGTCGACCTCTGACCCCCCACTAACACCGACTGCGACCGGCCAGAGAGGTAGGAGGAGAACCACTGAAGGACAGTGCCTCCCACCCCCAACCCCTCCAGCCGGCGCAGAAGGATACCATGGTCGATGGTATCGAAAGCCGCTGAGAGGTCAAGGAGCACCAGGACAGAGGATAAACCCCTGTCCCGGGCCCGCCAGAGATCATCCATCAACGCGACCAAAGCGGTTTCCGTGCTGTAACCGGGCCTGAAACCCGACTGCTGGGGACCTAGATAATCGGCTTCTTCCAAGGACCGCTGGAGCTGGAGTGCCACCACCTTCTCGACAACCTTCCCCATGAAGGGAAGGTTGGAGACTGGACGATAGTTGTTAAGCACAGCTGGGTCCAGGGAGGGCTTCTTGAGGAGGGGGCGCACGAGCGCTTCTTTATAGAGTGATGGAAAAACTCCCCTCCCCAAGGAAGCGTTGGTAATCTCCTGGGCCCAGCTCCGCGTCACCTCCCTGCTGGCCGAAACCAACCAGGAGGGACACGGATCCAGTAAACAGGTGGCCGAACTCACAGCTCCAATGGCCTTGTCCACTTCATCAGGTGTCACCAGATCAAACTCTTCCCAGACAGGTGGACAAGTACGTGCCCCAGTCACCTCGACTGACTCGTTGTCAGTTGACTCTGTTTTACAATTGGAGTCGAGGTCGGCCCGGATCCGAGCGACTTTATCAGCGAAAAACGTGTTAAACTCCTCGGCACTACTCTGCAAGGGCTCCCCAACTCCCCCCTGGTTAAGAAGGGAGCGGGTCACCCTAAACAGAGCGGCCGGGCGGGATTCCGCTGATGCAATCAAGGCGGCATGGTACGCGCATCTTGCTGCCTTGAGCGCCACTTTGTAAGTCTTAATAAAAGCTCTTACAAGTGTTCGGTCGGATTCAGACCTACTCTTCCTCCATCGCTTCTCTAGACGTCTCTTCTGGCGTTTCAACTCCCGGAGCTCCTCGTTGAACCATGGAGCTCTACGGGGTCTAGCGCCTCGGAGAGGTCGCAAAGGCGCAATCCGGTCAAGAGCCTCTGCTGCGGCCTTGTTCCAGGCTTCCGCAAGAGACTCTGCCGAACTGTGGACAAGTGCCTCTGGTATAACCCCAAGCGCCGTCTGAAAGCCCTCTGGGTCCATCAGGCGTCTGGGGCGGAACATCTTAATTGGTTCCGCCTCCCTGCGGGGAAGGATTGGAGCCAGGAAGTCAAGCCGTAGTAGAAAATGGTCTGACCATGACAAAGGCAATGCATCTAAGCCCCTTAGTCTCAGACCATTACTCAGTTGCTCGGAAAGGAATACCATGTCAGGTGCGTGCCCTCCCTCGTGAGTCGGACCCTGTACTACTTGAGTCAGGTCCATGGCTGTCATGGTGGCCATGAACTCCTGTGCCAACCCAGAGGTTTCGCCGAGTGACGGCAGGTTGAAGTCCCCCAAGACAATAAGTCTGGGGAACTCCACCGCCAACCCGGCTACCTCCTCGAGTAGCACAGGCAGGGCTTTTGACACGCAGCTGGGAGGCAGGTACGTGAGAAATAAGCCCACCTGAACCCCTAAGTCCAACTTCAGCAAGAGAGACTCGCAACCCGCAATTTCCGGAGCAATGAGCCTACGCAGGCAAAGGCTCTCCCTGGCTATAATAGCCACTCCTCCCCCCCTTCCCTGGGGTCGAGGTTGATGCCAGATCTGAAACCCGGCTGGGCAAATTTCAGAGAGAGGAACACCTCCCTCTGGGCCCAGCCAGGTTTCAGTAATACAAGCCAGGTCGGCCTCCTCATCCAGGATCAGGTCCCGGATGAGGAGAGCTTTATTTACCACCGACCTGGCGTTGAGCAGCAGCAACCTGAGTCCAGGGCCAGTTACACTCATCACCAGTACCCAAGGTTGGGCTCACAGAGCCAGAACAAGGGACCGTTATTAAGCAACGGTCCCTCGTTCCCCTGGAACGGCTAGCTCTGTGGCCCCCGCCATATCTGCCTCTCCCCAGCAACACAGGGATATACCTGCTTTCTCAACAAACAACTGCATTGAATAAAAATCCAGAAATGAAATCGTGCACTTCCTTTGTTGTTCGCTTTGATTTCCAATTTGCTAGTTTTTCGTCACTGAGAGAGCAGATATAATAAGCAAGATCCCTGTGATCCATAAAATAGAATAACAATAAATTTGTTTCCCCAATATGCACAAACCCAGCTATCAAATAACAAAGCAGCTTATTAAGCCACCTCAGAATAATAAAAAAATATCTCATTACGTTGTTATTTTGTCAACACACGAGTAACTGATGTCTAAATCCTGCTGATAGTTTTAATTAAGTGATGGGTCATATACTATTGATGCAGTATCTCACCATGAGATTTTTGAAGTGTTCCTTTGCCAAGCTAAGATAAGAGATGGCAAAAATCCAAGTAAACATCTCTTTGAGAAAACAACACACCAGTAGAGCAATATGAACATCTACAGTGCATCCTGGCACAAATGACCTGAGAATAGTATTGAAAGATAATCCTTTGAGGGGGAAAAACCCACTTGCAAATACAATAAGTGTGGATCACATTTGGATTGCACGTTAAATGAACAGCTTACTGGAATCCATACATTAAAACAACAAATTTCATCAACGGTCAGAACCTAAAAATATACATAACTCAGTTCTCTCTCTGAACAAAACCGTTCAATTGAAAATTGCATATAGGGGAATGTGATTGGCATGAATTGTATGGGTAATACAGATATAACTTGCATTTTCTTTTAGTTCTGCCTTTTACTCTACTTTGCAACACCTGATGTTAGTACAGGTAGTCCTTTACTGACAATAGTTCATTTAGTGACCATTTACGACCATTTCATAATCCCTGGATTGCTTTTTATTATCCGCTTACACACCTCAGGGTAAGGATATTGTCAAAAACAAGTCCAGGCATAGATCAGAGGGAAAAGGCCTGGCATACTTGTGAACTTTGTATAGTTGCCAATACCGGCACTTCTGTCAACAGACATGGTGACATACGCAGCCTAAAGGTATTTTTTTTAAAACATCAAATTAACAACCCCCAAAAAAATTCAATGAGCTTATTACTGCAAAAACGGCAGCTATTGTGCTCGGTGGTGTAACACAATTAAGCATCCCAGTCATCGGAGTCTTCAGCAAACTTCTTGTGGTACTTTTGTGTTGTGTCATCTAGCACTGTATTTCCCAACCTTGGCAACTTGAAGATATTTGGACTTCAACTCCCAGAATTCCCCAGCCAGCATTTGCTGGCTGGGGAATTCTGGGAGTTGAAGTCCAAATATCTTCATGTTGCCAAGGTTGGGAAACACTGATCTAGCAAGTGAAGGGAAAATTAGGTACCTTCTTCTACTTTGAAAGCTAAAAGAGGGCAAATGAAAGAAGTGTGGCAATCACAATGGAAAAGCAACTTTTCCTGGTGAACCCTTTTCCCCTTGGCTGCCAAAAGCGCTTCCGTGCACACTGTCATGCATGTGCAAGTGCCCACACCCATAATTCAATGTCTGGGGAGGGCAAAAACAGCTTCCGCCGCCCATACAGAGGCACTCTGGAGGCCGGAAATGGCCCTTTTCCCAACTTCCAGTGGGCCTAGTAGGCCCATTTTTTGCCCTCCCGTCCCTCCGTAGGCCCTTTAGAAACCTAAAATGCCCTCCCAGAGCCTCCATGTGAGCCAAAAATCAGCTGGCCAGTGTTCACAAGTGCACTGGAGCTGATCTAGGGCAATGGTTGGGTGCTGGGAGATATAGCTCCCGGTGCCACCTGTGGCATGCGTGCCATAGATTTGCCATCATGGATTTAGATTGTCACTTGGGACAAAGAATCTGATCTATGTTTGGATGGTCCAATTAAGCTTCCGCTGCAGAAATAGAGACAAGAACAAATGCTTACGTGGGTGGGTGGGTGGGTGGAATTAAGATATTTCTTAATATGCCAAATCTTTTTTTTCTTTACTATATTCTTACTTTCTTGCATTTTTTGTTGTGCATGTTTTACTGCATGCATGTTTCGCATGAATGAGTGTGAGTGTGTATGTATGGTTTTAAATGGGTTTTAGATTGACTGGGTTTTTAAAATTAATTTAATATTGGACTTAGTATTTGAATCTGTTTTTATATCTTGTACTTTTTATATGTTGCAAGCTGCCGTGACAACTCGGAGAGGGGTGGCAAATAAATCCAAATAAGTAAGTAAGTAAGTAAGTAAGTAAGTAAGTAAGTAAGTAAGTAAGTAAGTAAGTAAGTAAGTAAGTAAGAAGTAAGTAAATAAATAAACAAATAAACAAACAAACAAAACAAACACTCATCTCATTTCGTTTGCATTCATTTTTAACCCCTGCAACTGTAATCATTAATACATTTGGATTCCCACTTGCTGTCATTTCTGAGAGGCAGAATTCCTCCCGTCTATCATATTTAATGTAGCACACAAACTTGTGAAATAACCAATGCACATCTCTTCAGAAACAGTTCTGAGCAATTGACTGTTGGAGAACTGTAATTCTTTTTTCTTTTTTAATGCATGCTTTATTGGGAGACTACTATACGCTTCGACACACCTTTCCAAAATAAAATCTGAAGTATTATATATACTGTATTTTTCGGAGTATAAGACACACTGTTTTCCTCCCTAAAAGAGGCTGATAATTTGGGTGGGTCTTATATTCTGGATGTAACTTTTTTTTCCCCAGCTCTAACTACCTGCTAATGATCTTCCCAGCTCTTTCCTTGCAGGCTCTTTCATTGTTATTCTCTGTGAAGAATGCTTTCCAAGCCCTAAGCCTTTGCAGGGTTTTTCCCATTGTATGTAGCTGAAGCTGACCAGACTAAGGGTGCTAGTCGGATGAATGCCTGGTAAGCAGATTCTTTTCCCTATTTTCCTCCCCCAAAACTAAGGTGCATCTAATACCCCCCAAAATACGGTATACACCCAGACTTTCAGCCTGGTGACAAAATAGGAAACAATAACAATTTTTGACACTAAAAATGGCAATGCTCAAAATACAAATGTATCGATGCTTTGTTGGTAAGACACAATTGGCTACTTTGCCCAAGCTATAAATTATACTTCCACACTCACAATGGATGGATTCATACGATATGCTAAGCTTAAATCAAACTCATTAGAGGCTTAGTGCAATGTGTGAATTGAGACATTGTCTACTGTTAACACTAGGGCTGTGATCCCAAGTGGAGAAAAATCACAACAAATATATATTTTTGCATATTACCTTGATGGCCTAAAAATGCTTATGTAAATATAAACTGGCATGTTTCTAAGGTACCTCAAAACCTTATTTTTTTTACTAGACAGTGTCGATTGGCGGGATGGCGGGGGAAAGGCCTTCTCTGTGGTGGCACCGGCTCTCTGGAAGCAACTACCCTCTGAGATCCTGGCCCTATCCTACTGGCCTTCCAGAAAGTCTTGAAGACCTGGCTCTACTGGCAGGCCTGAGACCTTTGAGTGAATCATACACCTTTTAGATCCGGCCACAATAAGTTTGAATGTTGTATTAAGAGATTTTTTAAATTGTTTTTTAAAACTGTTTTTATATGGATATTTTTTTGTAAGTCGCCCAGAGTCCTTCAGGAGTTGGGCAGCATATAAATTAGATAAATAAATAAAATAAATACATTATTTTCCCAAAAGACTATCATAAACACTCCAGAGACTTCTAACAGCATAATTTTCTCCAGATAGGATTCAAAAATAACATAGATATAATTCTGTAAAATGAAGCCTGTAGTCCCAAACATATCTTACAATAAATACATAAAAAATAAAATAAAATAAAGAATAGAGCTGGAAGGGACCTTAGATGTCTTCTAGTCCCAGCCCCCTGCTCAAGCAGGAGAACCTATAACATTTCAGACAAGTGGCTGTCCTTAAAAACCTCCAGTGATGAAGCAACCATAATTTCTGGAGGCAAGCTGTTCCACAGGTTAATTGTTCTCACTGGTGGGAAGTTTCTCCTTAATTCCAGGATGCTTCTCTCCTTCATTAGTTGCCAACCATTGTTTCTTGTCCTGCCTTTTGGGGCTTTGGAGAATGGGTGGACCACATTTTTCTTTGTGGTGGCCCCTGAAATACTCAAACGCTGCTATCATGTGTGTTTGTTCTCACCCCCCCCCCCCCCACATCATTCTTTTCTGTAGACTAGCCAAACTATTATTCTTATCTCTGGGCTATCAGCTGGAATCCCATGTTTCCTTTTGTGTTTGTGCATCTTTGATAACTCTGCACACTTCTTAACAAGTCGGTTTCCAAACATCTTAATAACAACAACAACAGAGTTGGAAGGGACCTTGGAGGTCTTCTAGTCCAACCCCCTGCTTAGGCAGGAAACCTTACACTACTTCAGACAGATGGTTATCTAACCTCTTCGTAAAATCTCCCAATGTTGAGGCATTGCAAACTTCTGGAGGCAAGCTGTTCCACTGACCAACCATTCTGACTGTCAGAAAATTTCTCCTTAGTTCTAAGTTGCTTCTCTCCTTATTTAGTTTTCACCCACTGCTTCTTGTCCTACCCTCAGGTGCTTTGGAGAATAGCTTGACTCCCTCTTCTTTGTGGCAACCCCTGAGATACTGGAACACTGCTATCATGTCTCCCCTGGTCCTTCTTTTCATCAAACTAGCCATGCCCAGTTCCTGCAACCGTCCTTCCTATGTTTTAGCCTCCAATCCCCTAATCATCCTTGTCACTCGTCTCTGCACTTTTTCTAGAGTCAATCTTAATTTTGATCACACGTGAGTAGGGGGGATGCTGCAATGGTGGTGTGAAAATCAGCCATAAATCACTTTTTTCAATGCCCTTATAACTTCCAAACCGTCACTAAGTTAACTGATGGGCCTTCCTTCCTTTGGACACTTTCCAGAGAAGTCTATCTAGATCAGGGGGTCTAGCTGGCTGAGGAATTCTGGGAGTTGAAGTCCCCAGTCTTAAAGTTTCCAAGGTTTGGAGACTTCTGATCTCGATAGCCATCATGTTGGTTTGGATTCTTTCAAGGAACAGGAGGTTGAACTCAGCCAACCTCAATGGCCTCTTCCAATTTCTAGACTTCTTAAGAAAGACGACAAACAGATACGATCAGAGCCGGGCCTAAAACATTGCTCTTAGGAATCCCTCGCCCTCCCGCCCTCGGAGAGCCGAGGTTGCTTGTTGCAAACAAAACTCTCCATCAGATCCATGGCTAAGTGCTTCACGGATGTTAGTCACCTGACTGACTCATCCGCTCTCAGGGCAGGGCACCTGAGGACAACAACAAAAGTTATTTAAGATTCGGTTCACTTCCGTCACCTTGTTTATTAGTTGGGGACAGAGGACTGCCTCCTCGGTCCCTTCTTTCTTTCTTTTCTTTTCTTTTCTTTCTTTCTTTTTTTTTTCTTCCTTCCTTCCTTCTCTTTTTCTTTTTCCTTTCTCTCTTTTTCTCTCTCCTTCCTTACTGAGATTGAGTTTGACACCGCTGGTCCAAGGGAACCTCTCTGTGGAAATTACCTTGTCTTCTCTCTTCTACCTTTCTCCCCAATCCACCTGAAGTTTCCTTTACAGGTGTCTGAGATGCTCTTACACCTTTCCAAACACACCTGCTATTTTTCCAGTTGCAAAAGAGGGAGGGAAATCGTTTCCGGTTCTCCTAGCCCAGTAATGGTAAAACGTTTTGGGTTCCGGTGCCAAAATGATGCGCGCGCATGCAATAGCATGCATGTCCGTGCCCACACCCATAATGCAATGCCCTCTCCCTGTGCATGCACACAACTCCTGCACTGCCACTGCACATGTGCACAATCCCCCACACTGCCCCTCACCCCCTCATGTACAGGCCTCATTAAAGCCTCCAGACTTCCAGTAGGCCTGTTGTGCTGTTTTTCGCTGTTCCCCCCCCCCAGGTCTTTCCTAGAGCAAAAATGACCCAAAAAAAGGTCAAAAAATCAGCTGACCTGCATGCACATGTGCCAGAGCTGACATACGGCAATGCCTCGCGTGCCCTCAGATGTGGCTCCGCGTGCCACCTGTGGCACCCGTGCCATAGGTTCGCCATCATCTGTCCTAGCCCCTTGGTTGGGTTTTCCCCATCTTCAAAGTTCAGAGCTGCCTCTCTCTCCCCAGGCCTCGAGGAAGCTTATTATGGGATGGGAAGAGTTCCCTTCTTGGCGCCGTTTCTCAGTTCACCCTTCCAATGTTTCGTTTTACAATGTTTTACTTTAGAAAAGTTCGACTTCTTTTATCTTTGTATCTGTTTTATTCTATTTAAGCCGCCCTGAGTCCTTCGGGATTGGGGGGCATAGAACTCGAATAAATAAATAAATACCGTAAATAAATAAACTTTTTCAACCTGCTTTTTACTCCCAGCTTCTTAAAAGTAGGGTATTTCTCAGTACTGAACTCCGACAAGAACTTCGTCCGGGGAAACTGAGGCAAAACCACAACCCCGCCTCTCTCTCCTTCCCACTCAGGTTTTGATCAGGAAAAACAAAAGAGGAAAACAAACAAGCAACCAAACAAACACTTCACTTGGCCTTAACGTTTAAAAGGGGACTTGGCACCAGCCTCCTTTTCTCTATCCTTCCAAAAAGCCTTTTAACCTTGCTGTCTGTTCGCATTTACTATATACACTTGTAGTGTTTCAGGTGTAACGGAATACTGTATAACAATCAACGTGTAGCAAAAAGAAAACAAAACCAAAAAAACACCACACTGAGAACCCCACATTGAGAATCCCTCAAATGAGGAAAAGTCAATTAAACACAAGGTTGAGATCCACATGACAAATAATCTACAGGTCCCAAATTACATTTTGGGTCATATTGACCAGAGCAGAACAGCAAGGTTATTAAACAGCTCAATCCAAAGCATAGACACATTTCCCATTTGTGATGAGTGCAGGCCAAACAACTTATATATCCCTTTATTTATTTTTATTTATCTTATTTTGTCAAGTACATATTGGTACTACAGTGATTCCTTGTTTTTCACTGTGGATGCGTTACAAGACATTTTTTAATGTATTTAATGAGTACTGTATTTGGACTTTTAAAACCCGCCCTTTGCATTAAACAGTCATTTTATAATGTTTCTCAGCTGGAACTACATTTGATATCCTACCAGTTTCTTTAATAAAGTACAGGAGTACAGTAAAATAATTTTATGAATTTTTAATGGATTTAAATTTTTTAATGGTTTTAAGCCCCCTTTGAAAACCCGTGAAGTAACAAATCCATGAAAGATGAACAGTGGAGTAGCGAGGGATTACTGTATACATAAATATAACACTGTTTGTATACATGAGACGGGTACTAATAAGAGGAAAACATTAGGGCATGGGATGGCAGGCACGCTGGTGCACTTATGCACGCCCCTTATTGACCTCTTAGGAATTGGGTGAGGTCAACAGTGGATAGTCTAAGGGTAAACTTTTGGGGGTTCGGTGATAATACTTCAAAGCCTGGTAGTTCTTTTAAGTTATCCTTTTCCTTGCCTGGAATCTGACACCCTGGTAGGCAGTTGCTTCTCTCTCTTTCCCTTGCACAAGTTTGTAAAGATCAACAACTCACAAAACTTCCTTCAAACTAAAGAGTCACTTACTTACTTATTGATTTATTAATTTCTATGCCGCCTTTCTCCTAAGACTCAGGGCGGCTTACTCAGGACTTAACTATGTCCAAAGCTGTATTTACTACACCTTTACACTAAAACCCAACCCAGGCCAAGCTTCGCACAACACCCCCAATTAATGAACGCATCCCAACAGTTGGCGTTCTTGCACCCTCTTTTGAATGCACAAAAGCAAAAAACAACCCCAAGGGTCTTTTGCCGGTTACAAATAGCTTACTGCACTGTTAGAAATAAACAAACACACACCCAACATCCTCCAGCCCAAAATGTTTCACTCCCTCTTGCTTGCACCCGAAAACACCATCTCTACCCAAAAGTGGCTCAGCACGATTTTAGGCGGATCCTACTAAGGAGATATCAAACCTCCAGATTTAATTGCATTGGGGTTTTAGAATGTGGTATTTCTTAGCTTTGTATAGGTTTTTTAAAAGATTTGTTCTTATTAGTATGTTAATTGTTAGATTTCTCATATGTTATATTATCTTGTTGTAAGTTGCTGAGTCTCAGGAGAAGAAGGGCGGCATAGAAATATATATATGTATGTATGTATGTATGTATGTATGTATGTATGTATGTATGTATGTATATATACTGCTCAAAAAAATAAACCGAACACTCAAAGAACACATCCTAGATCTGAATAAATGAAATATTCTCATTGAATATTTCATTTGCACTATTCCATCTGTACAACAGCATGTGAAATTGACTGTCAATCAGTGTTGCTTCCTAATTGGACAGTTTGATTTAACATAAGTTTGATTTACTTGGAGTTATATTGTATTGTTTAAGTGTTCCTTTTATTTTTTGAGCAGTGTGTATGTGTACATATATATATATCACATATTTTTGCTGAATATTTAAAATAAAGGGAGATAAATATGTATCACGTTTTTGCTGAATTTATATATATACCATATATATATGTTCATTATTATGATTATTATATGGGTGTGTATATATGTGTATGTGTGTGCATACCGGGACTCACTGCTCACAGTCACTCATGCCCTCATCACCTCGAGGTTCGACTACTGTAATGCTCTCTACATGGGGCTACCTTTGAAAAGTGTTCGGAAACTCCAGATCGTGCAGAATGCAGCTGCGAGAGCA
Organism: Erythrolamprus reginae; assembly: GCF_031021105.1. Classification (NCBI taxonomy): domain Eukaryota; kingdom Metazoa; phylum Chordata; class Lepidosauria; order Squamata; family Dipsadidae; genus Erythrolamprus; species Erythrolamprus reginae. The sequence goes on along the minus strand of NW_027248485.1, from coordinate 56,537 downwards.
GTCATGGGCTTACCCAGGTATGCCCATGTTTCACCATCACTCCGCAGTCTGCACTGGCTGCCGATCAGTTTCCGGTCACAATTCAAAGTGTTGGTTATGACCTTTAAAGCCCTTCATGGCACTGGACCAGAATATCTCCGAGACCGCCTCCTGCCGCACGAATCCCAGCGACCAATTAGGTCCCACAGAGTGGGCCTTCTCCAGGTCCCATCAACTAAGCAATGTCGGTTGGCGGGCCCCAGGGGAAGAGCCTTCTCTGTGGCGGCACCGGCCCTCTGGAACCAACTCCCCCCGGAGATTAGAACTGCCCCTACTCTTCCTGCCTTCCGCAAACTTCTTAAAACCCACCTTTGCCGTCAGGCATGGGGGAATTGAAACATCCCCCCCCCTGGGCACGTTGAATTTATATATGGTATGCTTGTGTGTGAGTCTGTTAGTTTGTGGGGTTTTTTTTTAAAATCTTTAAAATTTTAAATTGTTGATTACTTATGATTTGTCTTTTACATGCTGTGAGCCGCCCCGAGTCTTCGGAGAGGGGCGGCATACAAATCCAAGTAATAAAATAAATAAAAATAAAATAAATATATACATAAATACATACATACATACATATGGGGCACAAGAGGGGAAGAAGAACCTAGGCTTCCCTCCTTAGGGTTGTGTGTTTGTGTGTGTTCCCCTTGTGTGTGAGAAGGCAATGCAGACCACCCCCACCCCCAACTCCCCCCCAAACCTTCCTTATCTCCGCAAATGAGCGGAGTTCCTTTGGACCAATGTTTGGGGCATGCACGCGTAGGAGAAACCGCGAATCTAGGCTTGTCTAGGCTCGCGCATGCCAGGGGGAGGGGATAGGGGCGTGCGGGGGAGGGGCGTGTTGGAAAGAGGGGAGGGGGCTGTGAAAAGGAGAAAGTGAAAGGAAACGGGAGGGGGGGCACAGATAGGCCCTTCTTGGAACGAACGGGGGCAAGTTGGGGGGGGGCGCAAAGAGAGCAAAGTAGCAAGACAGAGCTCCGCGCAGGCGCGGTTGGGCTCACCTGTCGATGCCGCCGCGGAGGGAGGGAGGGAAGGAGGCCGGAAGGGCTCGGGGGTCTCGCGCCGCGCAACGCCGCCACCGCTGTTCTTCTCCGCGTCTCCGCTCCGACTGCGCCCCTCCCCTCCCGCCGCTCCGCTCTTCCTATTTCCCTTCCTGCCTCCTCGAGCCCCGCCCCTCCCGAGAGAAGCGACGCGGGCGGGCGCTGATTGGCGGGAGTCGAGCGGGCGGGCGAAAACGGACACGTGCTGCCCGGGAGAAGGCGGCGCCGTCGCCTCCTAGTCTCCCTTGGCTTTGCTTTTTCTTTTTCTTTTCTTTCTTTCTTTCTTTCTTCCTTCCTTCCTCCCTTTCCTTCCTTCTTTCTTCATTTCCTTTCATTTTTCCTCCCTTCCTTCTTCCTTCTTTCCCTCCTTCCTTCCTTATTCCTTCTTTCCTCCCTCCCTTCCTTCTTCCTTCCTTCCTTCTTGATTTCCTTCCTTCCTGCCTTCCATTTTTCCTCCCTTCTTTCTTTCTTCCTTCTTTCCTCCCTTCTTCCTTCCTTCTTTCCTCCCTCCCTTCCTTTCTCCATTTCTTCTTCATTTCATTCCTTCCTTTCTTCCATTTTTCCTTCCTTCTTTCCTCCCTTCTTTCCTTTATTCTTCCTTCCTTCTTTCCTCCCTTCTTCCTTGCTTCTTTCCTTCCTTCCTTCCTTCTTCTTTCCTTCATTCTTCCTTCCTTCTTTCCTCCCTTCCTTTTTCCTTCCTTCCTTCTTTCTCACACCATGCTTAAGCCAACCATGATTTATGGAAGGTCAGTGACAAAGGATAGTGGGATCCCCACAATGCACAAAGCTATTTGTCCCCACAATGCATAAAGCTATTCATTTACAAATCACACATGGCTTAGTTTGCACAACATAGCCAGCCTTAATGAAAAACTAAATGCATTTGCAGACAAAGTTGGCCAAAGTTATGCCTTTCTTGCCAAGATGATATTTGGTTGGGGTTTTGTTTTTTTAGGATGCCCTATATATCGACAAACTAAACTTTCCAAACTCGGGCTGTCAAGCCGTATAGTTAAGGCAATCAAACACTTCAGAATATTGGTGGTTTTGCCATTTCTATAAACCTCAGGGATCGAGCATTTTAAGCCGCCTTCTCAGGTGATGGCATTCTGCCGGAGAATTGCAAATCCTCGAGATGCTTGTCTTTAAAGCATTCGGATTTGATTCAGTCCCCGATGTCTTTGAACTTGCTGGCGAACAAGTCCTTGAATTTGATGAGGCCTTCTGCATAAGAGATGTACAGTACAGGATTAGCGTGTGTAATACCTTGCAAATTACTATTTATGATTGTGGTTGAATAGTTGGCCACCCCATTGTAAACAAGACATTCTTTTTTTTTTCCCCACAGGTGTTTTAGGTGTCTCAACCACAGGGGTCCCTTGAGGGGAGGGATCTGGGATCCCTTGCTTCTATTTTATCTTATTTTTATTTTATGTTCTGTTGTCAGTTCCAAAAACACATAATAGCAACATCAGAACTGCGGGCCTTTCAAGATCTGGCCCCTTGTCTGTGGAACACACTTCCACTAGAGCAGTGATGGCAAGCCTTTTTTTCCTCAGGTGCCAAAAGAGCATGTGTGCGCACCATCATGCATGCGCAAGTGCCCACATACCCATAATTAAATGCCTGGGGAGGGTGAAAACAGCTCCCCCGCTCCCCGGAGGCCCTCTGGAGGCTAGAAACGGCCTGTTTCCCAACTTCTGATGGACCCAGAAGGCTCGTGTTTCGCCCTCCCCGGGCTCCAAAGGCTTCCCTAGAGCTGAGGGAGGGTAAAAATGCCCTCCCCCATCCCTCTGGAGGTGCTCAGAAGGCCAAAACTGTCCTCCCAAAGCCTCTGTGAAATTCAAAAACCAGCTGGCTGGCACACACACATAGCCTGTTAGAGCTGAGCTAGGATAACGGCTTCATTGCCAGCAGATATGGCTCCGCGTGCCACCTGTGGCATCTGTGCCATCATTGCCTTAGAGTAGTGTTTCCCAACCTTGGCAACTTGAAGATATTTGGACTTCAACTCCCAGAATTCCCCAGCCAGCAAATGCTGGCTGGGGAATTCTGGGAGTTGAAGTCCAGATATCTTCAAGTTCCCAAGGTTGGGAAACTGCCTTAGAGCTTCAGATATAGGAGAGTTTTCTCCATTTTTGTAAGGTATTAAAAACATTCCTACTGGTGGTTACAAGAAAGGATAAAGTAATTAATGTGCATTTGATTAATACTTCATTGATAAAGTTATTGCCTGGTAATAGAATTTATACTTAAATATAAAGATATTTAAAGACCAGAATACCTTCGGAACCGTCTTCTGCCACATGAATCCCAGCGACTGATAAGGTCCCACAGAGTTGGCCTTCTCCGGGTCCCGTCAACTAAACAATGTCATCTGGCGGGCTCCAGGGGAAGAGCCTTCTCTGTGGTGGCCATGGCCCCCTGGAATCAACTCCCTCCAGAAATTAGAACTGCCCCCACCCTCCTTGCCTTTCGTAAGCTATTGAAGACCCACCTATGTCATCAGGCATGGGGAAATTAAAATATCCCTGAGCTTATATTGTTTATGCATGGTATGATTGTGTTGCATGGTTTTAATAATGGGTTTTTAGATATCTTTTAATACATTGGATTTGTCACATTGCTGTTTTTGTTGTGAGCCGCTCCGAGTCTCCGGAGAGGGGCAGCATACAAATCTAATAAATAATTTTAAAAATAATAATAATAAGATGATGTATATGATTGATTGATTGATTGGTTGGTTGGTTGGTTGGTTTATTTACTTACTTACTTACTTACTTACTTACTTACTTACTTACTTACTTACTTACTTACTTACTTACTTACTTATTTACTTATTTACTTACTTACTTATTAGATTTGTATGCCGCCCCTCTCCATAGACTCCATAGATTTAAGATTTGTATTGTTTTAAAACTGGTGTATATGACTAATTCAACAGAGCTACAGCAGAACCGTTTTTAGGATATACCTGTACTACATTTTTGTCCAACTTTTTGTTGTTGTTGTTTTTTAAATGCCTTTGTGTTGTTTTGTGGATTGTATTTCCTATGTATTTAAATAAAAATTAAAAATTAAAATTCCATTTCGATTCACCAGACTGAAACATCGTTGTAAGAGGGACAGATTACAATATATTGAGAAACACAATGTACAGTACAAATATTTAAAATCCAATTAATTTAGCCAATTAAATTTAAAAACCCTAATAGCATTTAGAAATCACTCATTCCCATTCAACAGCAGACATACCTGCACTTGTCGGCTAGGGGACTAGACCCAAATGAGTCTTTAGACTCTTGCAGAAGGCAAGGAGGGTGGGCGCAGTGCGAATCTCTGGGGGAAACTGATTCCAGAAGGCTGGGGCCCCTACAGAGAAGGCTCTTCCCCTAGGCCCTGCCAAGCAACATTGTCTAGTTGACGGGATCTGGAGAAGAACGACTCTGGGACCTAACCGGTCGCTGGGACTCATGTGGCAGGAGGCGGTCCCACAAGCAATCTGGCCTTATTTCAGCTTCATTTTATTTCAGGGGTCTCCAACTTTGGCAACTTTAACCCTGGTGGACTTCAACTCCCAGAATTTCCCAGTTTAAAGTTGCCAAGATTGGAGACCCCTACTTTAGAGATATGCAAAGTTTCGCAGTGCAAAAATTGGTAACAAAGCAGTGAGGGGTGGCTGGCGGTTCAGACCAATTCGTCCGCACCGGTGGCAGAAATTTGCACCCGCTCGCCTAACCAGCAGTGATGACCGGCTGTCTACGCTCCCAAACCGGTCCTCCAGTGGCCGTGGCTGACAAAGAACATGATGTAGGCGCCTGCACAAGCACGCACGCAAAACACACACTTCTTTCACATTGCAAACCTGTAGGGAAGGCAACTGGAACCCATCCAGGGGTGGGCTTCTAGCCAGAGCGCTAAATTGGGCTCACCGCCACGGCTCGTGTGGGCTTGCGGGCCCAGTGCGATTTTGTTTCTGCACCTGCAAAGGTAGCAAAATCGCAGATATAGCTGCAGGTGCGCATGTGTTTTGGTGAGGGTTTTTTTGCTTCCGTGTATGCTGAAACACGGGCGCACCTGCGGCTCCATGTGCGATTTTGCCACTTCCGCAGGTGCAGAAGCAAAATTGCACTGGCCCCGCAAGCACTCACAAGCCTCGGTGGTGTTCTGCCGGGCTCTCTGATAGGAGCCTCCCGAAAATTCAAGGATACAAATTTCACACACACACACGTTTGAAAATTCAAAACAATGTTCTTTATCCCCAAATGCAAAATAAACAAAACACTCTTTCTATATGGCAAAGAGCACTCTTCCCAAAACAACCGGGTAGTCTGTACAATTACCCTTAAGCAGTCATTAAGTACTTAGCTAGCAGCTGTGAAGAAACTTCACACCCCTTCTTCTTCCAACGAAGTGACACACACACATGTTGCTCTGCTTTGTTTTCCAAGGTGTGAAAAAACAACAAAGTCCAGAAGACACAGGATTCCTGACGAACTCCGATCAGATATTCTTCCACAATGGCCAAACCCACATGCTGCTATTTATAGCAGGAGCCCTAATTACTGGAGCCCCACCCAAACATAGGTGGCCTCCCTTATTTCCTTAATATGTTCTTACTTGGTCTCTTCTACGCATAATTCTGCGCTTGCGTGGGTCCAAGACGTCTTCATCCGAATCAATGGAAGATAAGGAAGATCGACTGCCTGGGCTGTGTGCCAAGCCCCCCTCTTCCAAGTCACTCCCACCTTCTTCTTCATCCGAGGAAACTAAACTCTGAACTGATTCTGTCGGCAATAACACAGGCCTGTGACATGTTGAAGTTTCCCCTGCATCCACCTCCCCATTCCCTGGGGCAGGAGCTGGGCCAGAGCCAACCACAACAGGCGACGAGCCCAATTTAGCGTTCTGGTTAAACCCATCCACGTCACAAAGTTATACACAAAGTGTGAAGAACTGCTAAATGAGGACTACTTGTAGAAATAAACCAGCAGGATGGCTCTTTCAGCTTTGAGATATTGAAAAGAAATTCTCAAGCAGAACAGGCCAAGCTAACTGGCTTTATGTAATGATTTTCCCTATGTTAATTTGAGGCTCAGGTCTTTCATCACTGCTGACTTTTGTAGAAGTCATCAGGCATAAACGGTGCAGAAGAGACAGGATTATTACAGCATCCCTTTCAAAAATTGCCCTATATATGCAATTTTATCAGCCTGATCTCTCTCTCTCTCTCTCTGCATGCATTACTGATAGTTATTGCATAGGATTTTCACGTGGCTTCAGAAGGCTAGGTCACCTGCCTGCATTAGCAAGAAGGAAATATAGAGGCTTGCCTTTTTAAAAGGGGATATCCTATGCATTGCGTTTATTTTATTTTATTAACATTTGAGAATTTTTTTAATTGAAAATATATACATTTAAAAAGACAGTACGTACATAATCTTTAGCATCTCTTTCATACTTACTTACATTAATCTTGTATTGTACAATGTCTTAAGTTGGGCATTGCATTTATTATTTATTAAATTTATATGCTGCCCATCTTGTCAAGAAACTCTTGTATTATATCCTAATTGGTTGGAGGATTTTTTTCCTAAAATAAATACACTTTTAACTTTTTTTATATCGGCACAGTATTTTCACCATACCAAAAATCAGGCAACACAAGATTAACGATGGGAAAATGCATCACCATTTAACAGGGAATGAACTTAGTTCAATTGCTGTCAGAAAGCACAAAAACATTTCTTCTTTTGGCAGAATTGTCCAAGTCATGTACAGTTTTGGAATTTTTTTTTAAAGAGAGCAAGTTTTTAAATTAATAGTTAGAAAATATCTAGATCACTCAATCACAAAGATTTCTTTCAATTATTGTGATTTGTTTAAACCTGAAACTAAAACTAAAAATTTAATATCTGCTAATGCTAGTATTAGCATTTTTTGCTACTTGCCATACATAACCAATACTTTATAGATGAAAGCCACAACTTTCCCATATTCTCAAATAATAGGATCAGGATCTATATATTCACTCATTAAAAATTTAAATCACGTAATTTAGTAAACACTGAAAGCATGTGTTGAAAGTATAAAGATGTAAATAAACCCTTCCACCTCTCACAATACTAGACAACACAGTATCAACTGTAGAGACCTTCAAATTTCTAGGTTCTATCATATCTCAAGACCTAAAATGGTCACCTAACATCAAAAACATCATCAAAAAAGCACAACAAAGAATGTTCTTTCTGCGCCAGCTCAGGAAGCTCAAACTGCCCAAGGAGCTGCTGATTCAGTTCTATAGAGGAATCATTGAGTCTGTCATCTGCACCTCTATAACTGTCTGGTTTGGTGCTGCAACCCAACAGGACCGACACAGACTTCAGAGGATAATCAGAATTGCAGAAAAAACAATTGCTGCCAATCTGCCTTCCATTGAGGACCTGTATACTGCACGAGTCAAAAAGAGGGCGGGTAAAATATTTACTGACCCCTCACATCCTGGACACAAATTGTTTCAACTCCTACCCTCAAAACGTCGCTACAGAGCACTGCACACCAAGACAACTAGACACAAGAACAGTTTTTTCCCGAACGCCATCACTCTACTAAACAAATAATTCCCTCAACACTGTCAGACTTTCTACTAAATCTGCACTTCTATTCTACTAGTTTTCCTCATCATTCCTATCACCCATTTCCTCCCATGTTGACTGTATGACTGTAACTTGTTGCGTATATCCTAAGATTTTATTAATATTGCTTCTTCATTGCTTATTTGACCCCTATGACAATCATTAAGTGTTGTACCACATGATTCTTGACAAATGTATATTTTATTTTATGTACGTTGAGAGCATATGCACCAAGACAAATTCCTTGTGTGTCCAATCACACTTGGCCAATAAAATTCTATTCTATTCTATTCTATTCTATTCTATTTTAAAAAATCAATAAAAATGTTAAAAAAGAAAAAAAACAAATGTTTGTTTTAAACATAGTAATATGTTTAAATATGAAACTTAAATCTATAAATTAACATCTGCAAATACTAATACTTTTTGCTGCTTGCCATATTTAACCAATAGGATATAGAGGAAAGGCCATTTTTCAAATGATACGATAAACAGCCTACAGGATCCAGATATTCAATGGCTCAAAATATGGAACAAACATTCTAAATTTTTTAAGCATATTCCCTAATTTCACCCATATTTAGATATTTGTTTTAGAATGCCTTATTTGATCTTTGAGCATCTTGCAGCAGATAGAAATGGATTTAAGCAAGATTTCTTAAAACAAACCACCATTGGCTAAGTTCACACAACATGCTAAACCTTTAACTCTTGAGCTTGCTTGTTTATTTGTTTGACGTTACCTTGTTTGGGTATCGAAACATCTTCAAGAAAAGAGGCAAGCTCAGATAGCATCAAAGAGCCCTCATATCAACCCTGATCTATGAATACTCTCCTTTATTTAACCTTTGACTTGTAACAACCTAGTTCATGTGACATGCGAGGAGGCCCCAAGCTGACAGACCATGACCCGAGCTTAACCTGTGTGTGAACCCGTCCCCTCTACAAAGAGAAACCCCAATGAAGTCTTACAGGAGAAAACTCACCATGGAACTGAATGATCAAAAACACTCAGATTACTATGCTATTTGGATGAACTGGTACAACTGGATACAAAAAAGAAACGCAAATCAACAATAAGTGATAAAATGCCATAAATGTACAAATGTAAAAATAAACGATCTATCAATGTAATGTAATTATAGAAGGCAAAAAGGCTTCTAGAATTTTTAACCTGATCCTATGTAGCTTCTGCTCCGGCAATCTCACACTACTCACCAGAGTTTATAAAACTTTTGCCAGATCCATCCTCAAATACAGCTCATCTGTCTGGAACCCATATCACATCTCGGACATCAACACCCTCGAAAATGTCCAACGACACTTCACCAGAAGACCCCTTCACTCCATCATTCAAAACAGAATACCCTAAGAAACTAGACTTACAATCCTGGGTCTAGAAAGCCTAGAGCTACGATGCCTTAAACATGATCTAAGTATTGCCCACAAGATCATATGCTGCAATGTCCTGCCTGTCAACGACTACTTCAGCTTCAACTGCAATAACACAAGAGCACGCAATAGGTTCAAACTTAATATCAACCGCTCCAAACTTGGCTGTAAAAAATATGACTTTAGCAATCGAGTTGTCGAAGCGTGGAACTCATTACCGGATTCCGTGGTGTCAACCCCCAACCCCCAACATTTTTCCCATAGACTATCCACAATTGACCTCACCAGGTTCCTTAGAGGTCAGTAAGGGGCGATCATAAGTGCACTAGTGTGCCTTCCGTCCCGTGTCCAATTGCCCCTCCTGTATTTTATATATCTTTTCTTCCATTCATATATCTTTTCCTCTATTCTTCATTGACATATTCTATTCTCATATCTTTTCTTCTATCCTTTCCCTGATATTTACTACTACATGTTTTTATTCTCTTTAACTTTCAATTTGTATTGGACAAAATGAATGAATAAATAAATAAAAAATAGATAGATGTTGACCCACCTGAAAGTATTAGAAGGTACTATGTAAATATTAAAAAATCAATAAAAATATTTAGAAAAAGAAAAGAAAACTCACCCTTCTCACATCAACCATCCACAAGACATGGCAGGCAGGATTTCGTAGGCAAACATACAGAGGACATAGAGGAGCGGACTTAGATGGATAGAGGTGGCGTTGTTGACCCTTAACATCACACTTGTCAAAATGTAATGGGGTGGGGAGGAATTTAAAAATAAAACTTAAGAGCCAATGGTACAGCTGACGGCAGAAAGTATTTGTCAGGCATTTGAGGACATCAAATCTTTGGAACGCCCCCTCTTATACCCTCGCCCCTTCTCCCTCTTCATCTTTCTACCCTCACGACAGCTTTACGTTCTTTGCCTTCTTGCCGCTTGCCTTGTGAACAAATGTCCTTTTAAGCATCCGGGCCGTGATGTCAGCGAGAGCTTTGTGACTTCAACGCGAGGTCACCCTCCTTATCCTCCTCCTGCTACTACTGCTCCTCTCTTCACAAAAAGGGAAGAAGAAGAAGAAGAAGGAATGGTTCTCTCTAGAAATCTTTTTTCAGGTGTTTGAATAGAATGGAACGGGATGGCAGGGTTCGGAGGGAACTTGTAGGTCAGGGATGGCGAACCTTTTTTTCTTCCTTGGGTGCCGAAAGAGTAGGTGTGCGCCCCATCGTGCATGCACGAGCCCTTAATTCAAGGCCTGGGGAGGGCAAAAACAGCTTCCCCTGCCCCCTGGAGGACCTCTGGAGGCCAGAAACGGCCTGTTTCCCAACTTCCCTTCATGTCATCGGGCCAGAATACCTTCGGGGCCACCTTCTGCCGCACGAATCCCAGCGACCAATTAGATCCCACAGAGTTGGCCTTCTCTGGGTCCCGTCGACAAAACAATGCCGTCTGGCGGGACCCAGGGGAAGAGCCTTCTCTGTGGAGGCCCCGACCCTCTGGAATCCACTCCCCCTGGAGATTAGGACTGCCCCCACCCTCCTTGCCTTTCTCAAACTCCTAAAACACCACCTTTGGCACCAGGCATGGGCAAATTGATTCCCCTCAGCCATTCTGTTTTATGTATAGTTTGTTTGGGTTGCATGACTGTTTTTAAATCAAGAGTTTTTAAACGTTTTGCTTTTTAGTAATTGGATTTGTATTTTGTATTGCTGTTGTGAGCCGCTCCGAGTCTTCGGAGAGGGGCGGCATACAAATCTAATAAATTATTATTATTAATTATTCTGGTGGGCCCAATAGGCTCGTGTTTCCACCTCCCCAGGCTCTAAAGGCTTCCCTGGAGCCAGGGGAGGGTAAAAACATCCTCTCCCATCCTCCTGGAGGCTCTCTGGAAGCCAAAAACGGCCTCCCAGAGCCTCTGTGTGAGCCAAAAATCAGCTGGCTGGCACACACGTGCACACTGGAGCTGAGCTAGGGTAACAGCTCGCGAGTCAGTAGATATTCGCCATCACTATTCTAGGTCATCTAGTCTAACCCCATGCTTAATAGCATTTAGCAATAACCCTTAGTGCCTTCGCTCAGAATTTAGGAAAAGTAAAACTCTTTTGAACTTCAAAAGTGAACTTTACAAAATCAGAAGTGAATGCATCGAAAGAAAAAACAAAGTCTAAGGAAAAAGGCATGATAGTTTGCCCATATCAAAGTAACTCCAAATGCCCCCCTTGGCAATTCATCCAATCCTCACTGTCCATCTTCGACAAGTGGACGCATCTTCACTGGCGCATCACTGGAATGCATACCACTAATGTACCCCCTATCACCCTTTCTTGGGAGAAATGAAAGTCTCTTGGTCTTCACCAGAAGAAATGAAACTTTCTTGGGCTCCTCCAGCAGTCTTCCCCCTCCCAAATCCCAACACCTAACACACACACACACACACACCTGTTTCTCATGACAGCTGAAGCGCACTTGAAGTATGAGACACTTATATTCCACTTCACAGGGCTTTACATCCCTCTCTAAAGCCTACCCCCGCCATTAAAACATTATTTATTCTTAATATTAAAAAAGGGACTGGATAGAATATTTTTTCAAAGGAGAAATAAAAAAAAAAACCATTTTCTTAAAGGCAAAAAGCAGCCCTGGTCTTTCCTAATGGCCACCAGCAGATGCCTGAAGTCTTTAGAGATGGAGATTTAATGTAAATCCACAGTAAATGAATTTAAACATGCCTGGGATAAACATATATCCATCCTAAGCTAAAATACAGGAAATAGTATAAGGGCAGAGTAGATGGACCATGAGGTCTTTTTCTGCCATCAGTCTTCTATGTTTCCATATTTCTATTTTGTGCCCATTAGGAAATCCAGGCCAACCTATTCATAAGCAAAACACCTTCAGCTCCATTTGATGAGATTAAGAAGGACAGGACCTTCAAGGCATAAGAGGGTTAACCCACTACCATTGAAAAAAAAGGAGATAGGTACGGATTATCACCAATGGGGGACCTGCCCTAAAGTTAAATACTGTACTATTGTAACTTAATCAAGAAGTGGTTAAAAGAAATAGTACAAGAGGAAATAAAAAAGAAGCTAGAATTTTTTTTATTAGGAATTCCTACTCAGAAGTATAAAAAAAGAAACCCAATATCTACTAATACATATTCTAACGGCTGCCAGGGTAGCCTACGCTCAAAGATGGAAAGATACTGAAATTCCAAGAGAAGAAGAAATAATAAATAAAATCACTGACTGTGCTGAAATGGACATGATGACAAGGCGGTTAAAGCGACAAGAAGAATCTGACTATTACAAAATTTGGTATAAGTTCTATGGGTGGCTGGATAAAAGAATGCTATTGTAAATATTGTAACGTATATCAGATGGTACAAAACTATGCAACTTTTTGTAAATAGTAATTAGTGATAGTTTATACTTTTTTCTTCATTTCCCTTTTTCTTTTTATTACCTTTTCTTAATATGATCTACAAGACTTGCATTTAAATTTCTTAGACTTCTGAAAAGTACGGAGCACCTTGGGCTCCTTTTTTATATTATGTGTTTTTGTATGTGTTTTTGTCTTGTCTTGGAATTAGAAAAAAAAAAATTAATTAAAAAAAAAAGGAAATCCAGGCGAACCTATTCATAAGCAAAACACCTTCAGCTCCATCGGATGAGATTAAAGACAGGATCTTTAAGGCATAAGAGGGTTAACCCACTACCATTAAAATAGCAAAAGACACAAAGCTCACTATATTGCACAACCCCCTAGGACAGTGATGTCGAACCTATGGCACATCTGCTGGCACACGAGCAGTTACCCTAGCTCAGCTCCAACGTGCATGTGTGTGCTGGCCAGCTGATTTTTGACTTGCACAGAGGTTCTGGGAGGGCGTTTCTGGCTTCCAGAGAGCCTCCAGGAAGATGGGGGAGGGTGCTTTTACCCTCCACCGGCTCCAGGGAAGCCTTTGGAGCTTGGGGAGGGTGAAAGACAAGCCTACGGGGCCAGAAGTTGGGAAACAGGCCGTTTCCGGCCTCCAGAAGGCCTCCAAGGGGGCAGAGCTATTTTTGCCCTCCCCAGGCATTGAATTATGGGTGTGGGCACTCACGCATGCGCAATAATGCATGCACACGTTCTTTTGGCACCCGAGGAAAAAAAGGTTCGCCATCACTGGTCTAGAGCAGTGTTTCCCAACCTTGGCAACTTGAAGATATTTGGACTTCAACTCCCAGAATTCCCCAGCCAGCATCCGTTGGCTGGGGAATTCTGGGAGTTGAAGTCCAAATGCAATAATCCCTCGCTACTTCACGGTTCATCTTTCGTGGATTCGCTACTTCACGGGTTTTCAAAGGAGGCTTAAATCCATTAAAAATTTTAAATCCATTAAAAATTCATAAATTCTTCTATAGTACTACTGTACTCTATTGAAGAAACTGGTAGGATATCCCATGTAGTTCCAGCTGAGAAACATTATAGAATTACTGTTTAATGCAAAGGGTGGGTTTTATAAGTCCAAATACTCATGAAATACATAAAAAATATCTTTCCTCTTCTTCACGGAAATTCATTTTTTCACAGGTGGTCTTGGAACGCATCCCCAGCAAAAAATGAGCAATCACTGTATCTTCAAGTTGCCAAGGTTGGGAAACCCTAGTCTAGAGCATCTCAGAACCCTATAAAAATCCATCCATTCCTAAGCCACCGCAGAAAAGTGTCTTATGTCAATGAAGTTTCTGGATTCCAAATAAACCTTCTTTCCTTGCAGCCAGTCCACCTCCATTTTATTTTCAGCACCCTTCTCCTAGCTTGGAACTGGATCGGATTCCAATAGTGTTAGGATGTGAGGAGTAAAGCTGCCTTTTGCAATTGTCCGATGTTGAATTTGTCAATGCCAATGGTATTCGAATGATGCTGCTCCAGTTGTTTTGGGATTGGACCCACCCAGGGTGCCTATTACTATTGGTGCTTCTTCAGTCATTCTATGTCTATTTACAGGTCTTTGTTTCATTATCTTCTACAATTATTATTACATCACACCTGCCAGAGCAAGACTGGCAGCCTGAATACTTTTATATTCTGGGTGGGTTCCCTAATCATCTCAGATACAATCTTAGTACATACCCTTATGGCTAGTCATTTGCACTTAGAAAAGCCACACAATAGTGACTTCATGCACACACACACACACACCATTCAGGCTGTTGATTTCATAGCTGGCAATGTACCAGCTTTCCTAAGCCTGTTTGTTATTGAAAGCTCAGTTAGACTATATCAGTGGTTCTCAACCTTTCTAATGCCATGACCCCTTATTTTTATATGCTTCTTTTTTAATATTAGATTTGTTTTACTATAATATTATTTTTTATTATTGTTGTGAGCCGCCCCAAGTCTTCGGAGAGGGGCAGCATACAAATCTAATAAATTATTATAATTATTATTATAAATACAGTTCCTCATCTTGTGATGACCCCCAACTATAAGTTTAGCACCAATTCTTCCAACAGGTCTTTAAGCTGATTGGCAAGAGGTCAGAGGGACAACCCCCCTGTAAACGCCTGATTGGTTGGATTGTAAAAATATGTTCCGAGATGCCAGAATAGACACTTTAGTTGCTAACACCATTGGAAATTTGTCTTTTCCCATGGTCTTAGGCGACCCCTGTGAAATGGTCGTTCGACCCCCAAGGGGGTCCCGACCCCAAGGTTGAGAACCACTGGGCTATATCCAAGGTGTGTCAGGGGTGTGCATAAGTGCACCTTTGTGCCTACTGTCCCTGTCCTATCTTATTATCTTTTCTATTACTACGTTCTAATTATGTTATCTTATGTTAATACATACTATAATACTATACTTGTTTGACAAACAAACAAACAAACAAATAAATAAAATGGTTGCACAATGAAGGGTATCCAACAGAGGTCTGAAACATAGCAAGGGCATCAGGTTCTTTGGAAAGTGGCATTATTTCATAAAACGGGTCGTGTGAGAAGTGGTTTCCATCGGGGGGTTTTAAACAGCAAGACATTTGGTCAAGCCACTCTTCCAATTCTCCTTGAAGCATGGCCGGATTGATGGATTTTGATTGCCTGCAGATCTCCCAAGCCTACAGAGATACAACAAAGAAACATAGAAGATTGATGCCAGAAAAAGACCTCCAGGTCCATCTAGTCTGCCCTTATACTATTTCCTGTATTTCATCTTCGGATGCATATATGTTTATCCCAGGCATGTTTCAATTCAGTGACTGTGGATTTACCAACCACGTCTGCTGGAAGTTTGTTCCAAGCATCTACTACTCTTTCAGTAAAGTAATATTTTCTCACGTTGCTTCTGATCTTTCCCCCAACTAACTTCAGATTGTGTCCCCTTGTTCTTGTGTTCACTTTCCTATTAAAAACACTTCCCTCCTGAACCTTATTTAACCCTTTAACATATTTAAATGTTTCAATCATGTCCCCCCTTTCCCTACTGTCCCCCAGACTATACAGATTGAGTTCATTAAGTCTTTCCTGATACGTTTTATGCTTAAGACCTTCCACCATTTTTGTAGCCTGCCTTTGGACCCGTTCAATTTTGTCAATATCTTTCTGTAGGTGAGGTCTCCAGAAATGGACACAGGATTCCAAATGTGGAATACATCTGACCAGCAGTCTGTTCCTCCTATTAACAGCATCAGGGTCCAAACCTCAACCAAACCTGAGAGCTCAGACAACCTACAGAGCCAGCTATGACCCCAGAACAGCCAGTAGAACACATGTTTTTGTACAGGAACAGGAAGCTCAATTTCAAAGCCCAAGAGAAGGTATGAAACCCCCTGACTCTCCATGTTGTCTCCATGTGGTCAGCTACCCAGACTCACACGTTTGCTTTACCATTAAACCACCTTTCCAATCTGCCTCCATGTTTCCAGTGTCTTTCTCCCAGCGTGGAACTGAATCCAGATGGATAATATGATGGTCGGCCAGAAAGTAATGCACCACATTTTTTTCTTCAACATTTATGGAACACAATGAAACTTACACACAAGAAAGAATGATGTTTCTTCTACACTCCCTATTTTTCCACATAATCTCCATCCTGTTCTATGGCCTTCCTCCAGTGAGATACAAACGTGTGTATGCCCTGTTGGTACCACTCCCTGTTCTGGTCACAAAGCCATTTCTGCACTGTGCAAATCACCTCTTCGTCATCCTCAAAATGTCTTCCGTGACTAACTGTACTTCTGTCTACTGCAGATTGCGGCGCAGGCGGAGTAACAGTCGGACACATAAGTATGGGTATAATGGGGTCACTTTATTAAACCAAATCTAAATTAACTACTTAACCAATTAAACCACGTGACCTGTAGGGGTGCATAAATCAAATGGGGGCGGAGTTAACTTTCAACAACCTCATCTGAGCAACTCTCGGGCAAAAGCTCCTTGCCTGGGCGCAGGGGATTGGTAAACTTACACCTGCCCCCTGCCCCTTGCCACGCCCCCATGGCGTGTGGGATGGCTCGCCACTGGTCTCTGGTAAGCCCCAACCAGCGAGCCTCAGGAGCGACCCCCTCCCCGCACCCAAGCCGGTCGAGCCCTGTAATCCGAGAAGGAGATCGCCCCTCACCTCACTAGAGGTGCCCCTAAAGGAGATCACACAGTTGCTGCTTACGCCCATTTCCGCCCCCTATCGGCCACAGCAGGGGGTGAAATTATAAATTTATTCCCCCTGCTCCCCCCCCTGCACATGAATGTGCAGGCACCTCTGCAGGTCTGCTACGAATTTGTCATTCCCTTCGTCTGTCAAATGTACCCCGTCCCGTCTGTATAAATCTAACTGGGATGCTCTAATGTCGGGGTGATCTATCACTCCACCCCCCGCCTGGATTGCCCACTTCTTCACTGCTCTGTTGACTCTCTTCCTGGCACTATCCACCGCCTTAGGGTCTTTGGCATGCCTCCAGGAGGTCAAAATCATCGGGGTGAACCGGTAAGAGGCGAAAAGCCGACTTGATATCACATTTGCCTATCAGTGCCCCCACTCCACACTCCCGAACCATTGATACTGCCACCTCGAACTGTGTGTAGCGCACTGAGCACAGCTCCTCCGGGATGTGGTCATTTACTGATTCACCTGGAGGGAAGGACAAATGGTGTATGAGCCTGAACTCCCCGGCTGCTCTCTTGGGCACCACCCCCAAGGGGGATACTAGCAAGGAGGTCAGGGGTGGCTCCGTAAAGGGACCCACCACCCGGCCTTCCCACACCTCTTTCGTAATCTTTTCACGTACCACATGCCCCATGCCCGCTACCGACTTCAAATTATCCACTAGGCTGGCTTTCCTAGGCCCTACATATGGTATCCTAAAGCCCTCAGAAAAACCTTTAAACAAGAACTCTGCTCCTTTCCTGGGTCGATAACCGGTGAGTCTGTCCTTTAGCCTGTCCAACCTAACGGGGGTTGGGCCCCTTACTCTGAGCTCCTCCTGGCTGGGGCTTAAGGAGGCTACCTGCTTCCTTGTGGTTACCTCCCCCCCTGCCTCTGTAACATGCTGAGGTGGGGTGCCTACCGCTGCACAGCGCACAGGCGTGGCGAAAGCGACAAACCACCTGGGTGCAGGCCCCCCTTGCTCCGTACTCATAACAGTATGCAGGGTTCTGAAATGTCGGCCCCGTCCCACTACGCTGTGCCTGGCCCTGGGTCCCCGAACCCACCGTGGGGCAGGGGAGGGTAGCTTCCTTCCCCTGCGTAAGAAGCAAGTGACCAGTGGGCGTCCGCCCGCTAGCCGGGGTGGCCGCTTGCTGTGTAGCCTGGAGCCATAGGTTGTTGTGCCTCATGTCCCAAGGCCAATGCCTATTATGTGCGGCGAACCTACGAAACGTTTCGTCATACTGTTTCCATGCCTCACCCCCACTCCTGGTATGCCTTCAAAATCATATTCATGTACAGGATGAGCTCGTGTGTCTTGTGTACGTCATCCTCAACCACCACCGAATGGTAAGCCAAAAAGGCATATGTCCAAGCTAATATCCCCTTATCCATCTTGGTGTCTTTTGGCTCCTCAGACCCCTTCTTGTCGTCCTTGTCCTTGTCCTTTTTTGACTTTTCAGGTAGCAATATATTAAAAATATCTACATATGCCCCGCGCCAGATTTTCCGCTTGAGGGCCTATGACATGTGCATGCTAAGTGGGGTGTCTGGGAGGCCGGGGGCGAAAGGGTTATCACAGTCTCCCTCATAAGGGTCAGTGGACTCCGTCCCGGATGCCTCGTAGCTGTCCCTTGACGTGTCCCTTCTCCTCCTGCCCCGCTTTGCCAACGCCCGCCTGTGCGTGTGCGCCATGTTCTGTGTACCCTGCGTATAATAACGGGGCCTTTAGTCAGACATAACACTTTAATCAGAACTTGCCAACAGGGCAGAAACAGGCTTAAAGAATACAGACATGAATGCACAGATTTATATACAGCACGCCTTCTGAGGTAACTACCAATCGCATACAGAGGAAAGTTCCCGCTTACAAATAACAGGGCTTGCTCGCCCAATCAGCACCCTGGAGAGGGATACGCGAGCTAGATTCTGACAGCCGGCTGTTGCCATGCGGACACAGCACTCCTGCCCCTTCGGCTGACACAGACATAATCTTTTAAGTATGACGGTCTGCGCCCGATTCTTCCGGAGCGCCTGGGCTCGGTGTGATGTTCCGAACCCTCAAACTCAGCTGGGAGGATCGACTTGGGAGCCTGGCCTCCCCCCTCCTCCTGGTTGCTTTCTAAAGACGGAATTCCTGAAGGCACATCCTCTGTGGGCGGTCCCTGCGAACACACCCCCTGGAACCCATTGGTTTCCGGGTTTGCACACCTGTCCTCTTTATTGGGTCTGATTTGATCCAGGTGTCTTTTCCAAGTTCGCCCGTCCCTTAGCTCTATCTCAAACGAACGAGGCCCCAGTTCCCTGCATATTATACCTTTCTCCCAATTCTTTTGGCCGGAATAGGCACGGGCAAATACGGCGTCTCCAACTGACATCTCCCGTCCAGCCACATCAGGCCAGTGCACAGCAGCAGTGTACCCCGGGTGCAACCTGTCAAGTATAATCCGCAACTTGCGCCCCATTAAAAGTTCCGCTGGTGATTTTCCTGTGGTAACACAAGGGGTGGTATGTTGGGCTAAGAGTACGTCAGCCAACCTGGCTTTCCAGGAGGTCGGGGGCAGTCTCTTAAGGGATTCCTTAATGGTTCTAACTGCCCGTTCCGCTTGGCCATTGCTAGCCGGATGCCACGGGGAGGTTAGGGCATGTCTAATTCCTGCAGTTGCTAGGAAGGATTCGAACAAGACTGATGTGAACTGCGGACCGTTGTCTGACACAAGTAGGTCCGGAAATCCATGCGTAGCGAAGATGGACATTAAAGAGTCAATAATGGCCTGTGACTGCGTGGAATGCAACTGGACCACCTCCACCCATTTGGAGTATGCATCCACGGTGACCAGAAAGGTTTGCCCCATGAAGGGACCGGCCAGATCAATGTGCAAACGTGTCCAGGGGCTGGCTGGTGGTTCCCACGTTAAAGGTTCAGCTCGGGGTGGCATGGCCCTAGATTCCTGGCACACTCCACAGTTAGCAACCCGCTGCTCCACTTCCTTATCTAATGCAGGCCACCATACATAGTCTCTGGCTAATCCCTTCATTCTTACAATGCCAGGGTGACCCTTGTGAAGCAGGGTCAACACCTGGTTCCTCAGTTTCCCGGGAATAACTACTCTGCCACCCCTCAAAAGTACCCCCTTATCTACTGAAAACTCGGTGCGGCAGCGAAAGAAAGGAATGAACTGATCTGCAGGGGCTACGGATGGCCACCCCCTTAAAACCCACTGCCTTACCTGGGCCAGAATGCGGTCATTTCCCGTTTCCCTGGACACCTCGGGAGCAGCTAATACCAATGGCCCCTCTGTCAGAGCCAAGACGGAGCTTGCAGGTGCGGGGTCTGTCAATTCTTCATGTATTGGACACCTGCTAAGTGCATCGGCATGCGCTATGTGCCGACCCGGTTTGTAAATTAGGCCGTAGGTGTAATTGGCCAAAAAAACTATCCAGCGTGTCATACGTGGAGACAGCACTGCTGGACTCTGACGGTTACCTGAGAGCAAGCCTAACAGGGGCTGGTGGTCCGTGACCAACTCAAACTTCCTTCCATACACATACTCATGAAAACGGCGGACTCCCGCCACCAGGGCCAATGCCTCCTTATCTATTTGCCCATAGTTTCTCTCCGCCGCGGCCAGGGTCCGAGAAAAAAACGCCAATGGGGCTTCCGAGCCATTGGGCAATCTATGGCTGAGGACTGCCCCCACTCCATACCGGGAAGCGTCACAGGTAAGTACTAAAGGCAGATTCGGGGAATACTGAGCCAGGACACTGTTTGAAGTAAGTATGCCCTTGACCCCTCTGAATGCAGCTTCCTCTCGCTCCCCCCAGCGCCAAACAGACCGCTTGTCCAGTAACCTATGCAGCGGCTCGGCCACTGAAGCCTTATGCGGAATAAATACCGCATAGAAATTTAAGAGACCCAAGAAAGCCTGCAGCTCCTCCCTCGACTGGGGTCTGGGGGCATCCCATATTGCCCTGGTCTTCTCAGGGGTAGGATGGATTCCCCTTTCATCCACCCTGAAGCCCAGGAAGTCAACCTCTGGAACCCCGAAGACACACTTCTTTGATTTGAGTTTGAGCCCCGCCTCCTGGAATTTCACCAACACCTTCTTTACCCTGCGGAGTAGTTCGTCCTCGGAACTCCCCGAGACCAGGACATCGTCAAAATAAGGCACCGTGCCTTCCAGCCCATAAAGCAGGCGCTCCATTAACCCTTGGAACAGACCCGGTGCTATGGAGACCCCAAATTGTAGCCTGTGGCACCTGAAGACCCCCCTATGTGTTATAATCGCCTGGGCATCCGCTGTCGAGGGGTCTACGGGGAGCTGCTGGTAAGCCTGCGATAAGTCGAGTTTCGCAAAGAACTTTCCCTTGCCCAGTGTGTGGAGTAGATGCTGCACCACTGGGAGTGGGTACGAGTGGTGAGCCAGGGCCTTATTAACGGTGCATTTATAGTCCCCACATAACCTCAGGCCCCCATCCCCTTTAAAAGCAATGACCAGTGGAGTCTCCCACACAGCCTGGTCAATCGGTTCTAAAACCCCTTGGGCAATTAGTCGATCCAGCTCTGCATCGACCTTTGGTCTTAGGGGAATGGGCACTCTCCGGGGTTTCAGTCTCACTGCTGGCACCTTGGGGTCGAGGCTAAAAGAAATCGGGGTCCCTGTGTAGCAGCCCAGTTTGTCGTCGAAGACGGAGGGGAATTCCTTAGTAAGCTCAGTAAATACAGACCCCCCCCTCACTGCGTTCACCCCCGAAACGGAAAGCCCTAAAGACTTAAACCAGTTTAGACCCAGGAGGCTGGAAAACGGCCCATCCACCACCATAAGAGGCAACCTGCCCACGAATGCCTTGAATGTGACAGGGAATTTTCCTTCCCCCAGTACTGGAATGGGCGCCCCTTGGTAGTCTCGTAAGGTCACAGAACATGGCTGCAACCTGTCCTTGCTTAAACCAGGCACGCACCGCTTGATCGTGGACCAGGAGACCAAGGAATGTGCAGAGCCCGTGTCGACTTGCATGGAGCAATTCACGCCTCCCAAGCGAACTGTCACGGAGATCTTCTCAGAGGAGACTGATGTTTTCCCGACAAAAGTGCTGGCAGGGCGCGGGCAGCTATAAATGGCATTGCAGTCATCTCTCCTGGTAGAAGAAAATCTTCTCTGCCAGCGGGGATTGAAGCCTTGGGACTCCCTCTGATCTTTAGGGGTGGCGGGAGGGGACCTCCGGGAGCGGCAGACTCTCGCAATGTGCCCCCTAGCCCCGCAACGCCGACAAGCTGCATCTTTAAATGGGCAATTCGACCGATAATGGTTTCCCCCACAGCCCCGGCAAGGGGACGGAGGAGGGCGGGGGCGACTAGCAGGAGGATCACGACCACGCAAAGCCCCCAGCCTACAAACTTCTTCCTCCTCAGTCTCGCTGCTGTCCTCCTTTTCCGCAGCGGCTTTAGGCTTATCCTGTGCCACAGGCATTTTGTTTGTCACGTTCACAGTACTGTCCATGGCTGCCAGAGATTGTGTGGAAAGCTCAAAAGCACGAGCTTCAGCCAACGCTGTCTGGAAAGTTAATTCCCGGGTGGCTAACAACCGGCGTTTAAGGCGGCCATCCCGGACTCCAAATACGAGCCTGTCCAGCAAATAGTCATTTAAGTCAGAGAACTCACAATACAAGGCAGCCCGGCGGAGAGCGGCCACGAATTCATTAATTGATTCCCCCTCCGCCTGATTCCTCTGATAAAAAACGTATCGCCGGGCACAGCGGGAAGGGGCTGGGGCATAGTGATCCTGAAGGGTTGAGAGGAACGACTCCCAAGGAACATCGTGGATAGAGACTGGGGCAAATAAAGCTCTGGCAGTCTCGAACATCTCGGGGCCGCAGAACCCGAGAAAATAAGACCGTTTGCGGTCTCCCGAAATCTCAGTATATCCATTAGAGATGAGGAAACAATCGAACCTGGCGACATACGAGTCCCAGGTCTCCCCTTGTGGGTTGAAAGGGGGAAAAGTGAGCTGGACAGACATTATCACTTACTGCAAATCGATGCGAGAATGAAAGCAGGGTCGAATTCTCGTCGCCAGTATAATAACGGGGCCTTTAGTCAGACATAACACTTTAATCAGAACTTGCCAACAGGGCAGAAACAGGCTTAAAGAATACAGACATGAATGCACAGATTTATATACAGCACGCCTTCTGAGGTAACTACCAATCGCATACAGAGGAAAGTTCCCGCTTACAAATAACAGGGCTTGCTCGCCCAATCAGCACCCTGGAGAGGGATACGCGAGCTAGATTCTGACAGCCGGCTGTTGCCATGCGGACACAGCACTGCGTGTTCTGGTTTTGCCGACCTGCCTGCCGCGTGGTCCTCTTGGACGGGACCACCGGTGTCTAGGCACAGGGCACTCACCCCAATGGGAAGAGTCATCATCCGCATCCTCCGAGTCGGAAGTTGTCCTGCTCACCCGCTGTCTCTTGCGCTTCCTCCTTGCGCGGCGTTCCGATCGCTCCCTCTGCGACCGCTCAGCCGATTCAGATGAGCTCCGCACCTCCTCCACGCTTGTGGTGCCCATGGCACCCTCTTGCAGGGGCCTGCTCCTCTTCCTCGGCCTCTTGTCCAGTTTCTCGAGCAAAGCAGACAACAATTGTGAAGAAACCACAAGCGAGTCATTCCGAGCATCCTCCTTCCTGGGGGCCCTCCCAGTGGAGGCCCCGTCATCTGAAGCGCTGAGCTCCGAGACGCTGGGCTCCCCCCCTAGGGTCCCGAGGCCTCGGCAACCCTTCCCTGTGACCCCCCTGGGGGGGGGGCGTCCCTGGCGTCGGCCTCTCGCCCTCGCCGCTGGCCCCCTGCCGCTTGTCACGCGTCCCCTGCGACCTCCTTCCGCCCTGGAGCCGCCTTCTCCCCCCGGCCTCCTTGCCTTCTTTGATCCCGGGGACTTCAGCCAAGCCCTCTTGGGGGCCCTCTTCCTCCCCGTACGGCGGGGTTCAATGGGGGGGGTTTCCCTCCTCGCCATCCGCCCCCCCCCACTGCCATCAGCTGGGCTTCCGCCCTCCCCTTGCTTCTCCGAGCCATTAAAGCAGCCACCCGAAAAAACCGCCTAGTTGCCTCGACCCACGCCGCTAATCTCCGCCCGCTGAACAAGCCTGAAAGCCAATGCCGGATCCTCCTGGATTGCGCTGTCTGCCTTCTTCCTCAGCCGTGGAGTGGATTCTTGTCCCTCGATGACTGCTGCTGCTTCCGGGTGCTGCTGCTGTCCCAAGAAGCTGGGCGAAGAGGAACGGCACCACGAGGCAGCCCCTTATATAGGGCTGCCTCCCTCATCGCCCCACAGCCAATCGGTGCCCAGCGCACCCTGCTGACGACATTGCGGCCCCCGGTGCTGACGTGGGGCCGCAGGCTCTGCCCACAATGGCGGCCTCCTTCTCCCTGCCACGCCGCAAAGACTGTCGGCTGGGTGAGTCGACGACGGGCCTTCTCCATAAACTGTACACAACTGTTTGTGAATGTTCCCAACAGTTTCTTTCTCCGTAGTGAGAAATTCAATGACGATACGCTGCTTGTAACGTACATCACTTGCAGACGCCATCTCGAAACACTCCTGCAGCTATGCTATCTGTTTGAAGAAACACAAAATTTACACAATTCAAATAATGTATATCTAAAGTTTTGCATTCGTACCATTACTGTAGGCTGAGAAAAAAAATGTGGTGCATTCCTTTCTGGGCGACCCTTGTATTTCCAAAGTAAAAACAAAACCTCCAAAGACAGGATTTCATCCTTCTTCCTTAAAAGAAAACAAACAACAACAAAGCACCCAGGGGTGAAGGAAGAATTGGTTCCTGTCCACTTCCTGAACTCTTGGAAGAGTCATGATGCCCACAAGACAGTTGCGTGGCTCAAAGGGAATTGAGAAACAGCCGATCCACCGGCTCTCCCAAAAATTGTAGAGACAGAACCATCTCGGCTAGTCATGTTCAGGCTGTGCGAAATGGGGAAGGTTGTACAAGTTGTAAGCCCCAGTCTTGCTTAAGCCTGTGGGAAGGTGAGTCAGTGTGCCTTTGACAGCGAGTGATGGTGATCGCTAACAATATTGGGAAACAGAGAAGGAAGCATATTGTTCCAGTAACATCAGCCATCATGTACCCAATTGTTATTAGTTTGCTTGACTGCTAAATTAGAATCCCAGTACAGAGTCCGCTTTAAATGTTAATTGTTTCTTCTTCTTCTTCTTCTTCTTCTTCTTCTTCTTCTTCTTCTTCTTCTTCTTCTTCACTGAAAAAAAATGGGATGCAGATAGGATCATTAGGTGAAATGTTCTACGCCACTGGACCACGCAGAACTAGCGATGGGGTGTCCATGAACGTTGGCAGAATATATGTCGCTGAATTCCAACATGCAGAAGTTAATGGAATGCTTGGTTTTGGATTCCCTTTAACGGCAGTTTTAATCTACACTGAGGCAACGCAATTAAAATTAACCCACCGTTCCTTACTTTATGAGCACTGAACTTAAAGCTATTTCTGCTCTGTCAGTAGCTGGTGATTCTCAGTCCTCATTGTTTATATTGTGAGTTGCTTACTTTCTTTCTCAAGAAGTAATAAACATACGGCAAGACGTTCATGATTTGCAAAACGGTGTTTCCTTTCTCCTTATGTTTTGGTTAGAACAGAAGTTGCCTTTGGAAGTTGCCTTTGGCATATTAGTCCAATAAGTAAGTAAGTAAGTAAGTAAGTAAGTAAGTAAGTAAGTAAGTAAGTAAGTAAGTTAGTTAGTTAGTTAGTTAGTTAGTTAATTAGTTATTAGTTGTGGGAGCTTCATCACTCAAGACTTTCAAGAAGAGATTGGACTCCCCTTTGTCAGAAATGGTGTAAGGTTTCCTGTTTGAGTGACAGGTTACACTAGATGACCTATAACAGTGATGGTGAATCTTTTTTCCCTTGGGTGCCAAAAGCATGTGTGTGTATGCTATCGCACATGCCTGGGCGAAATAAATGACCCAAGGGCAGCCTCTAGAAAGACATCGAACTTGCCCATATATGCGTCCTAAGTGGGGGGTTTTGGGATTGAAGAATTTGGGCGGTCTGGCTACTGATGGGTTGTCCATGTCTGTAGGCAGGCGTGGGTTTGACCTCCTTCGCCACCAGTGAAATAAATGACCCAGGACAGGTGAAAACGGAATGGATTTATTTTCTTCAGTCGGAAGATAACTCTCTAGGTGAACCATTACTAAAGTATCTAGGCGCGAGCTGAACTCGAGCACGGGCTCCTGATATTTATACTTCTTTTTCCCAGCAATGGCTAGGCTGACACAATTCTCCTGCTTAAATGGAACAACCAATCAGGAGGATACATTTAAATTTGAATGACAGTAATCCCTCACTACTTTATTTTATT
This sequence comes from Erythrolamprus reginae, assembly GCF_031021105.1. NCBI lineage: Eukaryota > Metazoa > Chordata > Lepidosauria > Squamata > Dipsadidae > Erythrolamprus > Erythrolamprus reginae. The sequence continues at coordinate 30,411 of NW_027248485.1, read as the reverse complement.
TATTTATTTATTGTTAGAGTTGAAAGGGACCATGCAGGTCATCAAGTCCAACCCTCTGCCTGAGCAGGAATCCTAAAGCACCCCAGCCAAGTGGCAGTCCAATCTCCTCTTGAAAGTGTCCAGAGTTGGGGAGTTCACAACCTCCGCAGGCAGGTTGTTCCACTGGTTGATCGCTCTGACCGTCAGGAAGTTCTTCCTTACTTCTAGGTTGAATCTCTCCTTGGTCAGCTTCCAGCCATTGTTCCTCGTCCAGCCCTCTGGTGCTCTGGAGAATAGAGTGGCCGCCTCCTCTCTGTAGCAACCCCTCATATACCTGTATACAGCTATCATGTCCCCTCTGGAATACTGTCTTCAGTTCTGGAGACTTCACCTACAAAAAGATATGGATAAAATTGAACGAAGCCAAAGACAGACTACAAGAATGGTGGAAGGTCTTAAGCGTAAAACTTATCAGGAAAGACTCAATCTGTGTAGTCTGGAGGACAGAAGGAAAAGGGGGGACATGATCGAAACATTTAAATATGTCAGAGGGTTAAATAAGGTGCAGTAGGGAAGTGTTTTTAATAGGAAAGTGAGCACAAGAACAAGGGGGCACAATCTGAGGTTAGTTGGGGTAAAGATCAGAAGCAACATGATAAAATATTATTTTACTGAAAGAGTAGTAGATCCTTGGAACAAACTTCCAGCAGACGTGGTTGGTAAATCCACAGTCACTGAATTTAAACATGCCTGGGATAAACAAATATCCATCCTAAGATAAAATACAGGAAATAGTATAAGGGCAGACTAGATGGACCATGGGGTCTTTTTCTGAGATCAATGTTTCTATGTAAATACTCTTTTTAAAATGACATTTGTTATTCTTAGAGGAAGTTATCTCTTGCTGGCTTGAAAGTCTTATCATTTGCTGCTAGGTGGCAGTCTCATGCAGCACAACTAGAGCTGCCAAAATGCTTACTTGCTTGAAATAAGTATGAGATATGCTGTATATTCTATAAATGCGAGAACAGCCTAAGTCCTGCAAAGCCAGGCAGATGAATGAGACACATATGCAAGTAATAACAAATGCTCCACTCCATCATCATTATTATAATAAGAGTATATTTGAACTAAAAATCATCTCAATCACAAATGCAGTATTAGATGGCCGGTTTTGCTTAATTGTTTATTTTATTTATTTATTCATTCATTTGTCCAATACACAATACATATGGAAGAGAATAGACATGAAGTAATATATATAAAGATAATATGTAAAAATAGAGAAGATATATGAAAGGAAGAAAATGAGATAAAGGAAAGACAATTGGACAGGGGACGAAAGGCACACTAGTGCACTTATGTACGCCCCTTACTGACCTCTTAGGAACCTGAAGAGGTCAATCATGGATAGTCTAAGGGAGAAATGTTGGGGGTTAGGGGTTGACACTATTGAGTCCGGTAATGAGTTCCACGCCTTGACAACTCGATTGTTAAAGTCATATTTTTTACAGTCAAGTTTGGAACGGTTAATATTAAGTTTGAAACTGTTGCATGCTCTTGTGTTGTTGTGGTTGAAGCTGAAGTAGTCATTGACCGGTAGGACGTTGCAGCATATGATCTTGTGGGCAATACTTAAATCGTGTTTTAGGCGCCGTAGTTCTAAGTTTTCTAGACCCAGGATTGTTAGTCTATTTTCGCAGGGTATTCTGTTTCGAGTGGAGGAGTGAAGGGCTCTTCTGGTGAATTGTGGTTTCTAGAACTGCAGAAAAAACAGCTACTGCCAACCTGCCTTCCACTGAGAACCTGTATACTGCACGAGTGAAAAAGAGGGCTGTGAATATATTTACAGACTCCTCACATCCTGGACATAAATTGTTTCAACAACTATCCTCAAAATGACACTTTACAGCAGTGTTTCCCAACTTTGGCAACTTGAAGATATTTGGACTTCAACTCCCAGAATTCCCCAGCCAGCGAATGCTGGCTGGAGAATTCTGGGAGTTAAAGTCCAGATATCTCAAAGTTGCCAAGGTTGGAAAACACTGTTTTAGAGCACTGCACACCAAAACAATTAGACACAAAGACATTTTTTTCTTAAACACCATCATTCTGTTAAACAAATAATTTCCTTTCCACTGACAATCTGTTCACTAAAGCTGTATTACTATTACTATTAATCTTCTCATTGTCCCTATCGCCCATCTCCTCCCACTTATGACTGTAGGACTGCAACTGGTTGCGTGCATCCTTACGATTTTATATTAATATTGTTTCCTGATTGCTTATTTGAGCCCCATGACAATCATTAAGAGTTGTACCTCACGATTCTTGACAAATGTGTCTTTTCTTTTATGCACACAGAGAGCATATGCACCAAAGACAAATTCCTTCTGTGTCCAATCACACTTGGCCAATTAAGAATTCTAAACTCATCTAATGTAGACTAAAGCACAATTGGGTTCATATTAAGCTGTAAACAGTGTCATACAAGCCACAATGGCTGAAAATGTACAATATTCTATAACCAAACAGTAATTATTATGTCCCAAAGCAAACCAAACAAACAAAGTTATTTTGTAATTATGCACCACAATATTACACTTTGGCTGACTGTATTCTGTAAACTGTAGGGATAGTTTACTAAACTTTAAGGCAGTTGGAAAGCTAAAGAATAACCTGGAAAGCAGCTAATAACTCTAAGCTCTGAACCTAATGGTCCTTTGGGATCCCTTCTTTAATTAGAAATATTTATTACTTTGCATTTATGCTATGATTCCCATGCTTGTGATGCAATAGCACTAGCACTTAGATTTACCATACAGTTCTATAGTGCTTTACAGCCCTCTCTAAGTGGTTTTCAGAGTCAGTCTATTGCCCCCAGCAATCTGGGTCCTCATTTTACTGACCTCAGAAGGATGGGAGGTTGAGTCAACCTTGAGCCGGTCATGAGTGAACTGCTGGTAGTTGGCAAAGTTATCCTGCAGTACTGCATTCTAACCACTGTGCCACCACGGTCCTCCCTCCCTCCCTCCCTTCCTTCCCCCCAACAATCTGGGTCCTCATTTTACCCACCTCAGAAGGATGGGAGGCTGAGTCAACCTTGAGCCAGCCAACCTCTGTGGACAGAGTCACACTACATTACTGCATTCTAACCACTGTGTCATCAGGGCTGTTGCAATCTCCTACATAACTGACATCACCATCTGGGTAAACCGTCATAACCAACTCTAAACATGGTTCTTGGACTTTGTTCCTCTCTAATGGTTTCCTGACATTTTTGTGGATGTGTGGAGAGAGAGAGAGAGAGAGAGAGAGAGAGAGAGAAAAGTTTAATATAGTTTAGGTTTGTTTAGTTTTTTATTGTCATTGCACATGGTACAATAATATTAAATACTATCTTCAGTGTACATTATAACTATATAAATAAAAACACAAACATACATCCTTTGCATTCTGTATAATTGAAATTGAAAACCCGATATTGCACGATAGTAATCCCTCGCTACTTCACAGTTCATCTTTCGCGGATTCGCTACTTCATGGGTTTTCAAAGGGGGCTTAAATCCATTAAATCCATTGAAAATTCATAAAATTCTTCTACAGTACTACTGTACTCTATTAAGGAAACTGGTAGGATATCACATGTAGTTCCAACTGAGAAACATTATAGAATGACTCTTTAATGCAAAGCGTGGGTTTTAAAAGTCCAAATACTCGTTAAATACATAAAAAACTATCTTTCCTCTACTTCACGGAAATTCATTTTTCACGGGTGGTCTTGGAATGCATCCCCAGGGAAAAACAAGGGATTACTGTATATGGTAGAATTTAATATAGTTACTGCCCTGGGATAGAATCTGCTTTTGAGTCTATTTGTCCTTTTTATTATCCTGTACCGTCTGCCAGTTGGTAATACAGTGGTACCTCTACCTAAGAACACCTCTACTTAAGAACTTTTCTAGATAAGAACCGGGTGCTCAAGATTTTTTTGCCTCTACTTAAGAACCACTTCCTATTTAAGAACCCGAGCCCGGAAAAAAATCCCAGCAAATTTGAGAGTGGCACAAAGGCCTGGCCAGTTTCCTGCCAATCCCCTTTAATCCTGGCCGTCTCGGGCTTTTCTGGGCTGCCAAAGGAGCCTTTCAGTGGTGCTTAAGGAGGCTTTGGCAGCCCAGAGTGAACAGAGCGTTTTCCTTTCTCTGGGCGCTTGGAGAGGGAATAAACCACTTTGCTGTGGTGACCCCCTCGCCCTGCCTCCCATACACCCGGCACGAGGTTGCCTCCTGGAGCATCTGGGTGCAGAAAGGCAAAAGGGGACACTCACCTCACCTTCTTCCTTCGACAGTGGCTCTCCTCCTCCTTCTCTCTCTTCTTCCTTCTCCTCCTCCCACCAAAATTATGAGCTTTTTTTTCTTTCCTAATGGGTTTGCAAACATTATTTGGTTTTACATTGACTCCTATGGGAAAAATTGCTTCTACTTAAGAACGTTTCTACTTAAGAATCTGGTCATGGAACGAATTAAGTCCTTAAGTAGAGGTACCACTGTAGTTCAAAAAAAAAAAGGGGGGGGTGCCCAGGATGGGATGGATCCTTAAGAATATTTTGAACTTTCTTAAGGCAGTGGGAGCTATAAAGCTCTTCCAAAGAGGGGAGAAGGCAACCCATGATCCAATGAAGTGTGTGTGTCTTGTATGTATGTGTGTGCGTGTGTGTGTGTGTTTGTGTTAATTCAGCAGGAGCAACTGCTTATTGATTCAAGTGACACAAGGGCTCCAGTGGATGTTTCAGCAAACAGAGGATGGAGCTGTTTATGAAATGAAATGGGAAGACTGAAAATTTCCAGCTTCTTGTTATTTCAGCCTTTTTCCCAGCAAAGGATGCAACCCACTTATCTAATGAATGCAGAATCGTTGTCATAAATTCATTCTATTACCTCTCTGACAAGCCGGGACTTTCCCCCAGTGGCATTAAATCACCAAATTATATGTACTTAGAAAGGGTGTTTTGGTTTGGTTGTGTCAAAATGAGAAAGAACAAAAAGTTCCATTGCCTTTTGGGCAAAAGTTAAAGATGCTGGAAAGGATTTAAAGGGGCAATCCTTTATATATGTGGTATATATTTATTCATTTTTTCACATTATTTTTTGGTCTTAGCCCAACTTTGTTCCAAAGAGCTTAAAGCCAGGGAGGGAAACCAACAGCTTTCCCCCAAATTTTTAAAGGCCTTGAACAGAGTTATCCCAGCTTGGGTGAGAACTCTCTAACCCACCCTATAAAGAAGAAAGTAAAAAGGGGATTAGAAATAGGGCTACTAATATCTAGATCAGTGTTTTCCAACCTTGGCAACTTGAAACTATTTGGACTTCAACTCTCAGAATTCCCCAGCAAGTGAATTCGCTGGCTGGGGAATTCTGAGAGTTGAAGTCCAAATATCTTCAAGTTGCCAAGGTTGGGAAACACTGATCTAGATGATTGCAAGACAGTGATGGGCTCCTACGGTACACAGAACCAGTAGTAAAATTTTGGTCAGACACTCAGTAATTCAAGAATTATTTTTTTCTTGTTTTCCCTTCTGGGCTCTGGGTATGTTTTTCCTATCGCAGCAAATGAGGTTGAATGTGTATAATTTTAGAAGAGTATATTTCTGTGTTCCTGTGTGTAATATGTGTGTACCATATGTATGTAGACATATGGTATATATACATATACATAGAATTAAATAGTATGTTTTGGATGTTCAGTAGTAGTAAATAGATAGGGAAAGTGTATCTCTCTGAGGTGAGGAGAGGCCAAGCACCCTAACCCAAATCCCTGACGTGAGTGCTGTCAAGTTAGCCACCTTTAAGCAAGTCACATGACCTTTAAGCTATCCCCGGTCACATGATCATCAAGTCATTCCCACCTGGTCACACGGCCAGCAAGCCAAACCCACAAAATAAGCCACACCCACAGTGTGGTAGCAAAAAAAATTGCAGCCCTTCACTGCTGCTAGATACCATTAGAGATAACGGAAATTTTTGCTGCCATCTGTTAAATGTCTGGTTTTTTTCCAGCCCAAATATGGTAGCCCTAATTGAAAAAACAGCACAGGAGGAAAAAAACTAGCTGAAAATGGTAGAATATCAATAAAAAATTAATATTTGTAGCTCAGGTCGAACTGTGGGGTCGTCTCTGAGCATGGTTGTTTTCATGCAGACATTTCATTACCCAATTAGGTACCAATATCAGTCCTAGAAGAAGTACGCTCTCTGCATAGAGCGCTGGTGAGACCCTATTTGGAATACTGTGTTCAGTTCTGGAGACCTCACCTACAAAAAGATTGATAAAATTAAAGGGGTCCAAAGACGGGATACAAAAATGGTGGAAGGTCTTAAGCATAAAATGTATCAGGAAAGACTTAATGAACTCAATCTGTATAGTCTGGAGGACTGAAGGAAAGGGGGACATGATTGAAACAGTTAAATATGTTAAAGGGTTAAGTAAGGTTCAGGAGGGAAGTGTTTTTAATAGGAAAGTGAACACAAGAACAAGGGGGCACAATCTGAGGTTAGTTGGGAGAAAGATCAGAAGCAACTTGAGAAAATATTATTTGACTGAAAGAGTAGTAGATGCTTGGAACAAACTTCCAGCAGACATGGTTGGTAAATACACAGTAAGAAAATTTAAACATGCCTGGGATAAGCATATATCTATCCTAAGATAAAATACAGGAAATAGTACAAGGGCAGACTAGATGGACCATGAGTTCTTTTTCTGCTATCAATCTATGTGTCTATGTTTCTATAAAAATTGAATAGATAAATAAATAAATAAATTCCAAAGATAAGGCAACTGACTAAATATATGCAGACGTATTTGTATAGGAGGCTTGCTGTTAACTGCAATAAACAAACACCAAGATATATATATATATATATATTTAAGGGCATATAAACAACTAAACACCCTTGGCAGTCTTGCACATAGTAACAGCTACATATCATCGTAAAACTATTTCCCCCCACCCCCCGAATTTTCTCTAATTTCTTTTTGTCCTTTGATTTCTGCACTACCCTGCACAAAGAGGTCCTTTTTGCTTTCACTTTTTTTTTAACCCCGTCTAAATCAGGGACAGGTTCCAATTTACCCTATTGCTAGTTCACTCTCACACTGCATGGGCGCCCCTCATAGCCATAGATAATATACAGGAAATAGTATAAGGGCAGACTAGATGGACCACAAGGTCTTTTTCTGCCGTCAATCTTCTATGTTTCTATGTTTCTATATAACTCACGGCTTGCCCTATCAGTACTGATGGGAGAATTCTTGGTGGTTCCTGCATTAAAAAGTGAAAGGGGAAGGTTCCCTTCACACATATGTGCTAGTCTTTCCCAACTCCAGGGGGCGGTGCTCATCTCTGTTTCTAAGCCAAAGAGCCAGTGCTGTCTGATGATGATTCCATGGCCATGTGGCTAGCATGACTAAACACCAAAGGCGCACAGAACGCTGTTACCTTCCCACCAAAGGTGGTCCCTATTTTTTACGTGCTTTCCAACTGCTGAGTTAGCAGGAGCTGGACAAGCAATGGAGGCTCTTAATTACTTGAAGGAGTATTAATGATTAAATTAAAATGCAAGATAATTGGATTATCTGGTTGACAAAATTAGAAAGTTGGCAACATGGAAAAGAATGATGTATAGTGAAATCAAATTAGTATGAATTTTTTGTGACTGTATATGTCTTACTCACACAATGCTGCCTTTTATTGTAATGAAAATAGATGGTATATTGCGTTGTATGATTGTATGTGTAGAGAAAAAAATTATTCCCCCCCCCCAAAAAAAAGTAATGGGAGCTCACTCCGTTATGCGGCACTAGGGATTCGAACTGCCGAATGGACAATCTTTCTGATCAGCAAGCTCACCACATCCCCTAATCGGTTCCTGGATTTGTCACTTAACTATTTGACTGAGTTGACTGAGTTCTTTGATTTGGGGAACTATCCATTTCCCATTCTTAAAACATTATCACATGGATATGATAATATTACATTACAAGAGTCACGTATGCTCTCAGAAAAAAAAAAACCATGTTCCAAGGAAACAAAAACATTGATATACAAGAAACAAAACCTAAAAAAACAGAGTAAACATGAGGCAGCAATGTGGAGCGGCAGCTAAAAAAGCCAACAATCTTAAGCTGCATCAACAGGGGGATACACTCCAAGACTAGGGGGATACTAATAATAATTTAATAATAATTAGATTTATTAGATTTGTATGCCATCCCTTTCCAAAGACTTGGGGCAGCTCACAATGTCGTTTGGCGGGACCCAGGGGAAGAGCCTTCTCTGTGGCGGCCCCAGCCCTCTGGAACAAGCTCCCCCCGGAGATTAGAACTGCCCCCACCCTCCTTGCCTTTCATAAACTTCTTAAAACCCACCTTTGCCATCAGGCATGGGAGAACTGAGACATCTCCTCCGGGCCTATACAGTTTATACATGGCATTTTTGTGTGTATGTTTGTTTTTAATAATGGGGTTTTTAGTGTTTTTTAAATTACAGTATTAGATTTGTTTTACATTGTCTTTATTATTGCTGTGAGCCGCCCCGAGTCTACGGAGAGGGGTGGCATACAAATCTAATAAATAATAAATAAATAATAATAATAATAATAATAATAATAATAATAATAACATAGCAATAATACAATACATTACAAATCTAATAATAAAAATTTTAAGTCAATTAAAAAAACATTAATATAGCATAATCAGTGTCATAAAATCACCAACTACACAATCGTACACATTCAACCCAGTTAATCATACAACAGAGGTCAGAAAACACAACGAAGGGGGGAGATAATCATCCCCACGCCTGGCGACAGATGTGAGTCTTCAGCATTTTACAGAAGGCGAGGAGGGTGGGGGCTGTTCAAATCTCTGGAGGGAGTTGATTCCAGAGGGCTGAGGCCGCCACAAAGAAGGCTCTTCCCCTGGGCCCCAACAACCGACATTGTTTAGTCCAGTGTTTCCCAACCTTGGCCACTTAAAGGTATCTGGACTTCAACTCCCAGAATTCCCCAGCCAGCATTCACTTACAAGTATAATAATAATAATAATAATAATAATAATAATAATAATAATAATAACAACAACAACAACAACAACAAAAACAGAGGGAAGGGATCTTGGAGGTCTTCTAGTCCAACCCCCTGCTTAGGCAGGAAACCCTACACTACTTCAGACAGATGGTTATCCAACATCTGCTTAAAAACTTCCAGTGTTGGGGCATTTGCAACTTCTGGAGGCAGGCTGTTTCACTGATCAACTGTTCTGACTGTCAGCAAATTTCTCCTTAGTTCTAAGTTGCTTCTCTCCTTGTTTAGTTTCCACCCATTGCTCCTTGTTCTACCCTCGGGTGCTTTGGAGAGTAGGTTGACTCTTTAATAATAAAGATATTAATAAATTAAATAATAAAGATAATAATAAATTAAAGGTGTGGGATTATGGAGATTAAGGGAACTAGCAATTTGGACAAAATAAATAAATAAAAATAAATAAAATTCAGAGTATTATGAAATTTGGAAAAAAATTGTACGATTGGATGGGTAACAAAAGTAAAGACAGGAATAAAATGTGAAAGGATGTATCAAAAGGAATATAGAAATATGTAACATAATATACGTACCTCTAAAGAGGTGGTATAAGAACTGTAACATATGCAAGATATCGGGTATAAATCTGTATTAAATTATTGAAATGTTTTCTTTTAAAAATTTGGGAAAATGAATAAACTTTTTTTTTAAAAAGAGTGTGGGTTGCATGTTCCAAGCGTGTTAGTGAAATGTCGAAATATAATCCCAACATATGGTACTGAACCAGTATAAGCCTCCTAGATTTGGTAACCTTAAACCAGATTTTATTTTGTTTTATTTGATACCGTAGGGTTTCGAAACACTTCCTCTAATTGCATTTCGAGAATGAATCATGTTAGAAGGCTCAGCCCCACAGCTGCTGTATTTCCCCCCCTTCCTCTGATCACACAACTTTCACTTCCTAATCACATGTGCTGCTACGTTGATTTACATGGGAACATTGTACGCACGCAGGCCATGTGATGGATATTGACAAACCTTCGAAAAAAGGAAAATTCCACCCTCGGGATGGAAAAAGCTGAAGCTCTTTCATGAATTGCCAAGTGACAGGCCACCCATTTCTCCAAAGCTCTGCTGAGAATCAAGTCCTCCTTCCTTTGTTCTCCGCAGTTATTTATTTTTTTCAAATGGAAAGCTACAATTTTCTTTATGTGAACACTTTGGTGCAAGATTACCTGAAATACGTTTGTCAAGAGGCTCAACTTGCAGCAGCTCCCAACCGAGTGGCCGAAGTCCTACGCAAAGCTGGATCTTCTGCTCAGAAAGAAGTTGAAAGCAACCTGAGACCTTATTTGGATTCCCTGGATATTCGTTCCGTAGAAGAAGCTGACAACATTTTCAATCAAGTGATGGAAAATGAATTTGCAGATGGGGTAATTAACTGGGGACGTATTCTAACCATATTCCTGTTTGGTGGAATCCTGGCTAAAAAACTCCAAGGACCTTTGGCCAAAGAAAACTTGAAACAGATCTCTTATTTCATCACAGACTATATCATGAGCACCAAAGGAAAGTGGATCAGTGAGAACGGAGGATGGGTAAGTTTTCTCAGCCCGTGTTTGCCCTTTTAATAATAAAAAATCTACAGACGTGTAGAAATGGATGAGATGACATGGGAGTTTAAGGGACCAAAAAAGGAAGAAATGAAAAAACCATGGAATAGATGGTATGAATGGATCAGAAACGAATAGAAAATATTAAATATAAAGTGTGAGTGTATACAAAAATAATGAACACACAGTACCATTATGACAGCAAAATAGGACGAAGGTAGCAATTATAAAAATGGTGAATTCTTTACAGTAATATGAGGCTTAAACTCTTTCTTAAATAATTAACAAATAAGTACATCCAAATGAGTGGTTATATTATATTGAAAATACTCTAAAAAGATGTATAAGTATAAAATGTAATGACACAGGTGATGATTTGTGAAAATGTACAAGATTCATTTGGTCTTCATGTTTTTCTCTTTTGAAAATTAATACATAAATTTGGGGAAAAAAATAACAACAGAGTTGGAAGGGACCTTTATTATGTGGCCCACTCCAATAGGACTCAAGGTGGTGAACAGTAATTATTAGTACTAAAAGTAATTGAAAAATACAACAGTGATTAAAACAGCCCCAAAAAACCATAGATACACACAGTCATTTCGAAAAGCTAGGTCTTAACAGCTTCCTGGAAGATCAGTAGGGTAGAGATAGTATGGATATTTTATCTTTGAAATATATAATAATAATAATAATAATAATAATAATAATAATAATAACAACAACAACAACAACAACAACAACAACAACAGAGTTGGAAGGAACCTTGAAGGTCTTCTAGTCCAACCCCCTGCTTAGGCAGGAAACCCTGCACTGCTTCAGACATATGGTTATCCAACATCTGCTTAAAAATGTCCAGTGTTGGAGCATTCACAACTTCTGGAGGCAAGGAGTTCCACTGATCAACTGTTCAGGAAATTTCTCCTTAGTTCTAAGTTACTTGTCTCTTTGTTTAGTTTCCACCCATTGCTCCTTGTTCTACTCTCAGGCAACACCTGAGATACTGGAAGACTGCTATCATGTCTCCTCTGGTCCTTCTTTTCATTAAGCTAGCCATGCCCAGTTCTTGCAACCGTTCTTGATATGTTTTAGCCTCCAGTCCCCTCTTTTGTTGTTCAGTCGCTAAGTTGTGTCCAGCTTTTTGTGACTCCACGGACCACAACAAGCCAGCCCCCTGCCCAAACTCAAACTCATTACATCAATGACATTATCTAACATCCCATCCCCTTTTATCTCCTTCTTGTCCTTCTGCCTTCAACGTTTGCCTTTCAGCTTCACTAATTTTCCACGCCGAATGCGAGACCAAGAATTGGATATTAATTTAACAGCTCAAAATTGTATTTATTTTATTTTATTTATTTATTTAATCAAGTATAGGATAGTAGTTTATATAAGCATAACATAGAAAGTAATGATAAAAGAAGGCAATAGGACAGTAGGATAATGGTGTGCTTACACACGCCCCTTACAGACCTCTTAGAAAAGGAGATAGGTCAACTGTAGACAATGTAAGGTTGAAGATTTTGGGGTTTGGGGGAAGAAACAACAGAGTCAGGTAGTGAATTCCAGGCGTTGATGAAGTCATATATAATGCAATGCATTTTTGATTGATTTAACAAAACTGAATTTTTGTACGGCTCACTCTAAGCTATCGGGCTGTACTAGTGAGTTGTACTTTATAAGACAACATTTACTAGAATATTCATTCAAGCCCCTAGTCACTAATGTGGAGTTTCCCATTTCAACATGCAAGTAAGATTTAGCAGATATCTTTCATATTTATCCCAAGTCTATTTATGGATACAAGACACAACACTAACCGGTATAAGGTAAGGTTTAAGCAAACGGTGCAGAACCTTAGAGTGACCCGTACAAAAATTTAGCTTTGTTAAATCAATGCATTGTTTGCTTAAACCTTACCTTATATCAAAGTGTTGATATAAACTCAAAGAGTTTATTTTGATGTAATAGGGGTAAGATTAGTCCTAAAGATCAGAAAAATTCAATAGTGTGGTAATAATACTGGAGGTCTCAGAGGAAGTTTGTCCCCAAATGGTTAATTGCCATTTATTAAAATTATTTCTGTTTTTGTCTCTGTCTGTCTGTCTCTGTCTGTCTCTCTCGCTCACTCGCTCGCTATCTACCTTTCTATATCTATCTGTCTGTCTGTCTGTCTATTTATTTATTGGATTTATATGCCACCCCTCTCCGAGGACTAGGGGCGGCTTACAACATATAAAACAATATAAGTATCTTAAATCCAATTCATTAACTAATTAATGTAAAAACCCAATAACATTAAAACTCACTCATTCCCATTCAAACAATAAACATACATTACATTCGTCAGCCAGGGGGCTAGAGTCTAGGGGTCCCAAGCCTGGCGGCAAAAATGAGTTTTCAAACTCTTGTGGAAGGCAAGGAGGGTGGGAGCAATACGAATCTCCGGGGGGGGGAGTTGATTCCAGTGGCCCGGGGCCCCCACATAGAAGGCTCTTCCCCTAGGCCCTGCCAAGCGACATTGTCTGGTGGACGGGACCTGGAGAAGGCCGACTCTGTGGGACCTAACTGGTTGCTAAGTTTCATACGGCAGAAAGAGTTCCCGCAAGTAATCTGGCCTGATGCCATGTAGGGCTTTATAGGTCATAACCAACACTTTGAATTGTATCCGGAAACCAATTGTCAACCAATGCAGTATACACACACACACACACACACACACACACAAACCTTGTTTCTTTTAGTTGTAATAGTCTTCCAGGCCACTAATAGGCAACAACTTACAGATTAAATCAAACTCTTGTCTGGTTTGAGGTTTAAGTTTGCTAACTATTTGCCTGGAAACCCAGCAAAAGAAACTTTCCATAGCAGAAGGAAATAAAAACACACAGTAGCATATTCCTCTTCCTCAGCAGAACAGGAACTTGCAAAATGCCTGGGTTTGTTGCTGTTGGTTTTTTGTGTTCCTAAGAAACGTGGCAACTCTCTCCGCTTTTCTTCCTCTAATATATATATATATATACATATATTTACTTGAAGGTATCCTCTATTACCTACATTGTGTATCATTGGAATAGATAGATAGATAGATAGATAGATAGATAGATAGATAGATAGATAGAATGAATAAAGGGGGTAATATTGACAAGCTGCAATGCAATCCTGAAAATGTGGATTCCCAATGAACTTCAGCCTTACTGGTATCATTCAGACGGGACTCTCTCCCCCTCACCAAATCTTTTCAAGGATAAGTAGGGAAGTCAAGGGAAAGAAAAATTATCCTGCATTTAAGAAATCATGACCCAGTGCGGTCAGGCAGTAGGGAAAGCGAGTAGAATGCTTGACTGCATAACTAGAGGTATAACAAGCAGGAAGAGGGAGATTGTGATCCCACTCTATAGAGCGCTGGTGAGACCACATTTGGAATAATACTGTGTTCAATTCTAGAGACCTCGCCTACAAAAAGATATTGATAAAATTGAACGGGTCCAAAGACGGGCTACAAAAATGGTGGAAGGTCTTAAGCATAAAACATATCAGGAAAGACTTCATGAACTCAATCTGTATAGTCTGGAGGACAGAAGGAAAAGGGGGGACATGATCGAAACCTTTAAATATGTTAAAGGGTTAAATAAGGTTCAGGAGGGAAGTGTTTTTAATAGGAAAGTGAACACAAGGACAAGGGGGCACAATCTGAGGTTAGTTGGGGGAAAGATTAGAAGTAATGTGAGAAAATATTATTTTACTGAAAGAGGAGTAGATGCTTGGAACAAGCTTCCAGCAGACGTGGTTGGTAAATCCACAGTCATTGAATTTAAACATGCCTGGGATAAACATATATCCATCCTAAGATAAAATACAGGAAATAGCATAAGGGCAGACTAGATGGACCATGAGGTCTTTTTCTTCTATGTTTCTATATTTCTAATTCCCCAAAGATGAATCAAATAGAAAAAGGGTCCTCACTGTATTCTCTGCAAATCTTTTTCCCTTTGATGTTTGTGGGAAACTCCTAATCTTCCTTTCACGGAATTATACCAATTCTCAATTCCTGTATATGACTGTCACTGTTTCCCTATTCATCTTGATCTGCAGCGAGATTTTTCTAGTGGGTGTTATCTGAGAATCACATTTACATTTAAAGCATACTGTGTTTTTCCCTTGGAGTTTCCATTCAATGTCTACAAAATAGAAATGGCAACTGAGGGCGTAGTTTCTCTAAACCATTTGAGCCATAGGGTAATAATTTAAATTGTTTTTAAACAGTCTCTCTTTTTAGATGTCTGAATATTTCTATACTGTATGCTTTTTTTCTTTTTGGTTGTGAACTGCCCAAAGTCCTTCGGGAGTTGGGCAGCATATAAATGTTACATACATACATACATACATACATACATACATACATACTTACATACATACTGTATTCTTCAGTGTATAAGACGCACCTTTTTCCTCCCTAAAAGAGACTGAAAATTCAAGTGCGTCTCATACTCTGAATGTAGCTTTTTTATCCTGAAGCTCTTTTTCCCAGCCCTAACTAGGTGCTAACAATCTTTCCAGCTCTTACCTTGCCGGTTCTTTCATTGTTAGTCTTTGCAAAGAATGTTTTCCTAGTCCCTAAGTCTTTGCAGGTTTTTTTCCCCATTGCTCTGAGCAATTAGAGCAATGGTAAAAACCCTGCAAAGAGTTAGGGCTTGGAAAACATTCTTCTTTGCAGAGAGTAACAATGAAAGAGCTTGCAAGCCAGTAAGAGCTGGGAACATCGTTAGCACCTGGTTAGGGCTGGAAAGAAACATCTGGAGCAAGTAAAGCAGTGAAAAAAAATAACTTTTGGGTTTGGAAAACATTCCTTGCAGAGAGTAACAATGAAAGAGCTTGCAAGTGGGTAAGAGCTGGGAACATCATTAGCACCTGGTTAGGGCTGGAAAAAAAACTTCTCTGAGCAAGTTAGAGCAATGAAAAAAACCCTGCAAAGATTTAAGACTTGGAAAACATTATTTGCAGAGAGAAACAATGAAAGAGCCTGCAAGGTAAGAGCTGGAAAGATTGTTAGCAGCTAGTTACAGCTGGGAAAAAAGCTACATTCAGAGTATAAGATGTACCCAAATTATCAGCCTCTTTTAAGGAGGAAAAAGGTGCGTCTTATACACCGAAAAATACAGTAAAAAAAATGCAAGTAGAAAAATAGGGAGCACTTTGGTGGGAAGGTAACAGCGTTCCGTGCGCCTTCGGCATTTAGTCATGCTGGACACATGGCCACGGAATCGTCATCAGACATCACTGACTCTTTGGCTTAGAAACAGAGATCAACACACACACACACCTAGAATCAGGAACGACTAGTGCATATGTGCGAGTGAAAACTTTACCTTTTAAGAATTTACCCTCTTCTGGTTTCTGGCCAGGTGCCTTAACCATTAGACAAAAGTGATTCTCATCATTCTCTACTCTTTGCTTGTAGGACAATGGCTTTAAAACGAAATTTGAGGATAGAAGCTCCTGGGTATCCTTATCCACTCTGAAGACGAAGATTTTGGCTGTGTTCTCCATCTTCAATCAATATCACTGGTGAAACTAGTCAATGCCTTTCTCGAGGATGCTACACTGAGATGACTTTCCAGAAACATTTCCCTCTTAGCAGAAGACTGAGAACGCTCATGGAGCTCAGGGGGGAAAATGGGGAAGAATGCTATATTTCAAACTTTATTTATAATTTATTTTATATATTAAAACGGTTTAAATTACTCAGCGTAGAAATGTTTTCTGTCTCGTTCAAGGGTGCTGCTCAAGATTTTGGAGAATGGTGGGGCTACTCCAGGGGGAACTGTGACTTAAGTTGCATAGTGCTGTGTTATGTCAGTGTGTTACACAAAAGTAGCCAGAGAAGGATCCTTCTTTCCTGCAGAGTGTCTCTTTTCAAGAACCATTTTCTACTAACAAACCCAAGCCTCCGAAACTGTAACCAGAAAAGCCAGGAAGAAGCCTCCATGGGGCCTCTCCAGGAATCTCCTGGGAGGAAACAGGGCCGGAAAAGCCAGGAAGAAGCCTCCGTGGGGCCTCTCTAGGAATCTCCTGGGAGGAAACAGGCCCGGAAAAGGCAGGGAGAAGCCTCCGTGGGGCCTCTCTAGGAATCTCCTGGGAGGAAACAGGCCCGGAAAAGGCAGGGAGAAGCCTCCATGGGGCCTCTCTAGGAATCTCCTGGGAGGAAACAGGGCCGGAAAAGACAGGGAGAAGCTCCATGGGGCCTCCCCAGGAATCTCCTGGGAGGAAACAGGGCTGGAAAAGGCAGGGAGAAGCTCCATGGGGCCTCCCCAGGAATCTCCTGGGAGGAAACAGGGCCGGAAAAGCCAGGAAGAAGCCTCTGTGGTGCCTCTCCAGGAATCTCCTGGGAGGAAACAGGGCCGGAAAAGGCAGGGAGAACCCTCCATGGGGCCTCTCTGGGAATCTCCTGGGAGGAAACAGGGCTTCCACCCTCCCTGTGGTTTCCCCAATTGCACGCATTATTTGCTTTTACATTGATTCCTATGGGAAAAATTGCTTCTTCTTACAAACTTTTCTACTTAAGAACCTGGTCACGGAACGAATTTAGTTTGTAAGTAGATGTACCACTGTATATGTAAAGTCTCATTATACAATCCAGATTCATGCCTGTGAGTTCATTTTTTGGCAGCTTCTCAGTGAGAATAATTACAAGATAACAGTCTTGTGGCTAGGCTGATACCAAAGATCAAAGCTAATTGTGAATTCCTTCATGAGATAAGGAATCTTCAGTTTCACAGACTTACTTTTACAGCTTCTTAGCATCTCCACAAACAGGGCACTTTTACTCCAAGGATTGTAGCATGAAGATAACAGTTGGCTAGCGCAAACTGGCTGAAACCTCAAACATCATCTCCATTGTACAACGTTGAAACTCCACCCCGAATTACCCATAACCCACCCTTAAATACCTATGGGGAATGGTCAACAATTCCCTAGAGTTACAAACTACAGACTACTTCCTTTTCCCATATAAATATTCTTGTTTTTTTTCTTGATCTTCTAATGCGGGTATCTAGCAAAGGCTCCTGATCTTCATTGGCATCTCTGCCAACTCTGGTGGTCCTTCAGGTTCATCCATGTCTATTTCTCCCTCACTCTCCCTCTCTGCATCAGCTGACAATACCTTTGGCCCAGGGTACCAAGATGGGCTTGGCTCATCCTCTTCAGAATCTGTCATTAACAGAGTTGGATGAGGAGCACTCACAATAGTTTGGAAGTGTGTGCTTTGCGTCGTATGTGCCTTTTCCACCCTCTACGCATGCGCGGAAGGGTTTATGCATGCACATAGGGTTAAAAACAAGAAATTGGTGACATCTACTGTATATGAATGTACACATACACACACCACACACACAGCTCTTCTAAATTTATACACATTCAACTTCATTTACTGCATTAGGAAAAACATGCCTGGAATCCAGAAGAGAAAAAAAGAAAAAAAAGCAAAATTTTTCCACCAGTTCTGTATACCTGACTGTATCCATAGGAGCCCATCACTGGACTGGGTGTGTATGTCGGTAACATGACAACTTAAGGAAATATACTTAAGGAAAGAGCCAAGCTAAGACTAAGGGGAAAACCTCCTAACAGTGAGAACAATTAGAGAATGGTTTGCCTTCAGAAATTGTGGGTGTTTAACCACTGAAGGCTTTTAAGAAGGCGTTGGACAGCCACTTGTCTGAAATGGTTTAGGGTTTCCTGCCTAAGCAGGGGGTTGGATTAGAAGACCTCCATGGTCCCTTCCAACTCTTAATATTCTGGGTTTTTTTTGAGTTCACCTCATGTGCTGGTATATGAGAAAGGCCTTGAGAGATAGGTGAAAAAAAATCTGTTTAGGGAAAGGACAGGTAAGAAGAGACTTGTACTTCCCGACCTGCAATAAACCCCAAACTTGGCAACTTTAAGACTTATGGACTTCAACTGCCAGAATTCTCCAGCCAGCATAGCTTAAAGTTGCCAAGTTTGAAAACCTCTGATGTAGTCCTACAATGAAATATACTGCTCAAAATAAATAAGGGGAACATTCAAATAACACATCCTAGATCTGAATGAAACATTCTCATGGAATATTTCATTTGCACAACTATTCCATTTGCACAACCGCTTGTGAAATTGACTGTCAATCAGTGTTGCTTCCTAAGTGGACAGTTTGAGTTCACAGAAGTTTGATTTACTTAAAGTAATATTCTGTTTTTAAAGTGTTCCCTTTATTTTTTTTGAGCAATGTACAATTAGCTCATCTGGCTGTGTTTTCTGTCTGGTCTATTTTAAAAGACTGACATCAATTTTGCAAGTCTTTAAATTACAAATCTCCCACCATCTCTTATACAGCTTGAAGAGCTAGGAAGGGTCCTTTTGAGCCTCTTTCTTTTCTGATTACTGTATTCCCTGGGAAACATTTCTTCACCCTGACTCTCAAAGGTTTTTCTCACATACTATAACACCTGACATGACATTATTTCTTTAGCCACAAAATAAGTCATGAAGCACAATGGTTTGACTCACAGGACATGACAAAGTACCAGCAAACCAATATCACAACTTACCGTAAGTGTGTTGCTTAGACCCAGCTGCATTCAACCACAGCTCCTTCAATCTCTGTTGTATTGGACTCTAGGCATTAATGGTAGCCAACCCTACTATTAAACATTATTTGGGCCTACATATGCTAGGCTATTGCTTGCTTAATTGTGGCTAACTGAATTCATACTCTATTTTTGGAGTATAAGACACACCTTACTTTGGGGGAAGGAAAATAGGGGGAAATAATCTACCTACCAGGTATTCATCTGGCTAGTGCCCTTAGTTTGTTCAGCTTCAACACATCGTTTTATCCCCTGGTGGGGGCTGAAAAAGCATTTTTCACAGGGAGTAGGAAAAAAACAAGCCTCCAAAGATCTATAGCAGAGGTCCCCAACCTTTTTTGCACCAGGGACCGGCTTTCAGCTAGACCAGTTTTCCATGGCCCGGTGGGGGGGGGGGGAGCTAGCTGTCAGCGGCGCCGTAAAAGGGGCGATCAAGAGAGGAATGGGTGAATGAATGGACGGAGGGTGGGAAGGAAGGAAGGAAAGAGGGAAGGTACAGGAACAGAAGAAGGGTGCAAAGAAGCAAAGAAAGGTGTGAAAGGGGAGAGTAAGAGAGGAAGGAGTGAAAGAAGGGAATGAGGGAGGAAAGAAGGGAGGAAGGAAAAGGAAAGCAAGAAATGGAGGGAGGAAAGGAAGGGAGGAAAGGAAGGAAGGAAGGAAGAAAGAAAGAAGGAAAGAGGGAAGGGACAGGAACAGAGGAAGGAAGCAAGGAAACTTATGAAAGGGGAGAGTAAGAGAGGAAGGACTGGAGGGAGGGAGGGAAGAAGGTAGGAAGGAGAAAGAAAAGAAATAGAGGAAGGAAAGGTAAAAGAGAGAAAGAAAAAGAGCAAGAAAGAAAGAAAGAAAGAGAAAGAAAGAAAGGCAACTTCAAAGAAAGGCTCACTGAGCATCTCTCACTCTCTCTCTCTTTCTATCCCTCTTTCTTTCTTTTCCTTTCTCTCTCTCCTCTTCCTTTATCTCCTCTTTCTCTCCCCCCTCTCTCCCCCTTTCCCTCTCTCTTTCTCTCTCCCTCTCTTGCTATCTCTCCCCCCTTTCCCTCTCTTTCTCCCTCTCTTTCTCTCTCTCCCCCCTCTCTCTTTCTCTCTCTCTCCCCCTCTTTCTCTCTCTTCTTCTCACTTTCTCTCTCTTGTTTTCTTTCTGTCTCTTTTGCTTTCTCTCTCTCTCACTCTTTCTCTCTTGTTTTGTTTCTCACGCTCTTTCTCTCTCTTGTTCTCTCTCTCTTGCTATCTCTTTCTCTCCCCCCCTTTCTCTCACTCTCTCTTTCTCACTTTCTCTCTATCTTGCTGTCTGTTGCTTTCACTCACTCTCGTTCTCTCTCCGTTCTTCTCAGCGGTGACGCGCGCACGCCCTGCCCGCCTCACATTTGCCGAGAGGACTTTCGCCCCGGGCTCTCAGCAAGGGGGTTTGCATGAGAGGCGGGGCCGGCGGAAGGTGATATTCAATGTCGGGGGCGCACGGGCGGTTTTGCGCGCGCTCCCTATCTCCCTGCTAGCCCACTCGGAATACTGTATTCAAAATAAGAAAAGCCTTCGCCGGCAAAGGCTTTTCTTATTTTGAATACGTATTCCGAGTGGGCTAGCAGGGAGATAGGGAGCGCGCGCAAAACCGCCCGTGCGCCCCCGACATTGAATATCACCTTCCGCCGGCCCCGCCTCTCATGCAAACCCCCTTGCTGAGAGCCCGGGGCGAAAGTCCTCTCGGCAAATGTGAGGCGGGCAGGGCGTGCGTTCCGGGTGCGGGAGGAGCTGCGGTGAAAGGCAGGAGGTGGCAGAGGAGCAGAGGGGGCAAATCGGGCGGGCGGTGGGCAGCGCGGAAAGGCCGAGGGGGCCCTGGCGCCGCGGACCGGCTGAAAACCCCCAACGGCCCGGGCCCGGTCCGCGGACCGGTGGTTGGAGACCCCTGATCTATAGGGCTGGAATAAACTTTCAGAGGGAGTAGGAAGCCGGGAAGATCATTAGCACCTGGTTAGGGCTGGGAAAAAAGCTTTGGAAAAGCTACATTCATAGTATAAGACACACCCAAATTTTCAGCCTCTTTTAGGAAGGAAAAAGGTGCCATTTATACTCCAAAAAAATGTGGTAATCTTGAATTAGATTAAATCATAACGTGGCGATAATTTGTTCAGTAAATAGGGATGTGTGCTCGCTCCTGTGGCTCTGAGTGCTAGCGTAGTCCAGTGCAATTCTGCTACTGCACCTGTGCAGGTACCAGAATCGTGCACGAAGACATAGGTGTGCCTGTGTTTTGGCGCACCTGTGTTTCGGCACAGAAGCAAAAAACCTGTGTCTCCACGTGCGATTCTGCTACCTAAAGTAGCCGAATTGTGCTGGACTCTGCTATCACTCAGAGCCATGTGGGTGAGCACTCGTTTCTGTTCCACCTTAGCAGCCCACCTCTGGGGATGCAGAATATAACAGAACTGATTTTATATAACTAGAAGCGAGGGCTCAGCGAATCTCATTTCCATCCTCCACGAGTCTCTTCTGACCCTTTTCCAGAACAGCACGCAAAACTCTTCATTCTAAACCTGGAACATTTTGTATTTTTCTCTGAAGAGGGCACTCTGTCCATTCCTGAAAATCTAAACTAAACCTCCCAGAATAGCAAAACGGTTGCTGTGTCCCAGATGAGAACAGTCTGATTCCAAAGCAACTGGATCACATTGTCTGGTGGGAAAATGGAATGTTTTGAGGAAAATAGTACGTTCCATGCCTCAAAGTTTCTACCTCCTTCTCCAACTTTGTTTTTTTGCACAATCATTTTACCTACCAATTCACCAACTCCCACCCCCCCAAAAAAATCTTATATATATCCTCCAGCTGTGAAAAGGTGGACCAGTTTACCATAAACTTACATCTTACAAAGGGTGAGTGCCTATAATACACTAACTAAACCAAATCAATTGAACAATCTATAAAAAACAGCCCTCTCGTGCAAATTAAGTGGCATCACCCATCATCGGCTAGGAAGGGAAAATAATGTTATCAGCAGGTTGATGGTTATCACCCAAGAACGATAGCACGCTGCCTTCCGCCCACAGTGAAAGCTGAAGAATATGCACAAGCCGAATCATCTGTTCCACGCACAGGGCCATTCTTGTAATATAACAACAACAACAAAAAGAGTTGGAAGGGACCTTGGAAGTCTTCTAATCCAATCCCGTTTAGGCAGGAATCCCTACACTAGACAAATAGTTGTCCAGTCTCTACTTAAAAACTTCCAGTGTTGGAGCATTCACAACTTCTGGAGGAAAGTTGTTCCACTGATCAACCGTTCTGTCAGGAAATTTCTCCTTGTTTAGTTTCCACTCATTGCTCCTGACTCCCTCTTCTTTGTGGCAACTCATCAGATATTGGAACCCTGCTATCATGTCTCCCCTGGTCCTTCTTTTCATTAAACTAGCCATGCCCAGTTCCTGCAACCGTTCTTCATGTTTTAGCCTCCAGGCCCCTAATCATCTTTGTTGCTCTTCTCTGCAATTTTTGCATTGTGGCGACCAAAACCGAATGCAGTATTCCAAGTGTGGCCTTACCAAAGTCTTATGAAGTAGTATTAACACTTCACATGATCTTGATTCTATCCCTCTGTTAATGCAGCATAGAACGGTGTTGGCTTTTTTGGCAGCTGCTGGACACGGCTGGCTCCTATTTAAATGGTTGTCCACTAGGACTCCAAGATCCCTCTTAGTTACTACTGTTGGGCAATGTACCACATATACTGTACCTGTGCGTTTTGTTTTTTTTCCCTAAATGTAGAACCTTACTACACTGTATTTTCACCATTGAATTTCATTTTGTCAGATAGCACCCATTGTTCAAGTGTGTGTGTGTGTGTGTGTGTGTGTGTGTAAATGAGTGTGAGTGCATGGCTTTTTAAGTGGGTCTTTTAGATTATTAATTGGGTTTTTGGATCATTTAATATTAAAAAGATCTAAAACCCCAACATTTAAACCATACAACACAATTATACCATGCGTAAACTATATAAGCCTGGGGGATGGGGGTATCTTAATTCCTCCATGCCTGGCGACAAAGGTGGGTCTTTAGCAACTTACCAAAGGTGAGGAGGTGTGGGCGGTTCTAATCTCTGGAGGGAGTTGATCACAGAGGGCTGGGGCCGCCTCAGGGAAGGCTGTTCCCCTGGGGCCGCCAGCCTACAATGTTTAGTCAACGGGACGGAGAAGGCCAACTCTGATAAACAAGCAAACAAACAAACAAACAAATAAACAATAAAAAATAAATTATCATAAGTCGAGGACTACCTGTATTTTTTAAAAAAATTATTTTAAAAGAGCCAGCCATCCCACTCCTACGTGACAAATCAATGGACCGTCTCATCTTTGGACTTCGGAGCTGGCTGGTCTCTGCTTTGGCCCCTCTCCAAGGCGTCCCTTTTTCTCCACCGCCTACCAGGCGCTGAGGGACGCTTGGAGAGGGGAAAAAAACCCTCGAGTTCGCTCAGACTTTTCTCTCCGGCTTCGGGGCGCCTCCTCGAGGTCGTCGGCTGCCGCTCTCGCAGCCCCATGGAGAGCTCGGAGGAAGGAGGAGGAGCCGCCGGCAGCCCGGCCGACATGGCAGCCCTGCACGCGGCCAAACGGGCCCTGCGAGCGGAGCTGAAGCGTCGCCTGAAAGCGCTGAGCGAGGGCGAGAAGCTGCGCCAGTCGCGCCTGCTGGCCGGCAAGGTGGGTGGGCGGGCGAGGCGGTGGGAGAGAGGAGGACGGCTCGCTTTCTCCGCGGACGGTCCCTTCCGAGGGGCCTTTGGCAGCCCAGCTCGGAGAACGCGAGAAAATGCCCGGGGAGGGGCGCGCTGCGCTGACCTCTCCAAACGGGGAGAGCCCCGTACGCCCCCGCGCGTCTCCAAGCGGTGGACTTGGCACAGCCGGGGCTTTCCCACTCGCGAGGGAGACGCCTCACCCCGCTTCCCATCGCCCCCACACGCCACTAGGGCCTGGCCTTCCGAGGAAGGGAGGGGGCGTGTTATTTATGCTTATTTTTATTTATTTGTTTTGTCAAGTACTATTGATGGAAAAATATAACAATGTTTATATACATGATACTAGTAAGAGAGAAACATTAGGACAGGGGACGGAAGACCCACGGGTGCACTTATACACGCCCCTTATTTATTTATGGATTTAGTCAAGTACGTATTGATAGTAGGCATAGATATAGCAGCGTTTATATACGTGATATAAACCCAAATGCCATTACTCTGCAAAGCAAATAATTCCCTCAACATTGTCAAACTATTTACTAAGTCTGCACTACTATTACTACTAATTTTTTCTCATTAATATTCTATTTCTCAAAATAGAATAGCCTGCGAGACTAGGCTTTCAATCCTGGGCCTAGAAAGCCTAGAACTAAGACGCCTTAAACAAGATCATATTCTGCAACGTCCTGCCTGTTGGCGACTACTTCAGCTTCAACCACAACAACCCAAGAGCACACAACAGATTTAAACTTAATATTAACTGCTCCAAACTTGACTGTAAAAAAATATGACTTCAGTAACCGAGTTGTTAAAGCGTGGAACTCATTACCGGACTCCATAGTGTCATCCCCAAACCCCCAACACTTTATCCTTAGATTATGACCCATCCAGATTTGTAAGAGGTCAGTAAGGGGTGAGTACAAGTGCACTAGAGTGCCTTCCGTCCCCTGTCCTATTGCTCCCCTATATCTCCTATACCTTTCTTCTATTCCTATCTCTCTTCTTCTATTCTTTCATTGATATGTTCTATTACTATACAGTATCTTATTTTCTATTATTTCTTAGATATATTTTACTATGAGTATCTCCTCTATAACCTTCATTATGTATATTACTATCTATCTATCTATCCATCCATCCATCCATCCATCCATCCATCCATCCATCCATCCATCTATCTATACCCACTAAAACTCTCATTATGTATTGGATAAAATAAATAAATAAAAATAAATAAAATACTAGTTAGAGAGAAACATTAGGATGGGATGGTAGGCCCACGGGTGCACTTATGCACGCCCCTTATTTATTTATTTATTTATTTATTGTTTGTTTATTTGTTTGTTCGTTCATTCAGTCAAGTATGTATTGCTACTATGCATAGATATAACAGTGTTTATATACATTATATTAGTGAGAGAGAAATATTAGGACAGGGGATGGAAGGCACTTATGCTGCACTTATGCACAGCCTTAGTTAGTTAGTTAGTTAGTTAGTTAGTTAGTCAAGTACATCTTGATAGTATGCATAGATATAACAGTGTTTATATGCACCATACTAGTAAGAGAGAAACATTAGGACAGGGACGGAATGCTCTCTGGTGCACTTATGCACGCTATTTATTTATTTATTTAGTCAAGTACGTCTTGATAGTATGCATAGATATAACAGTGTTTATATTTATTTATTTATTTATTTATTTATTTTATTTATTAAATTTGTATGCCGCCCCTCTCCGTAGACTCGCGGCTCACAACAGTAATAGAAAAAAAACAATGTACAATACAAATCTAATAATTAAAACTAAAAACCCATAATTTAAGAAAACATACACCCAACATACCATACATAAACAGTATAGGCCTGCGGAGGTTATCTCAGTTCCCCCATGCCTGACGGCAGGGGTTGGTTTTAAGAAGCTTACGAAAGGCCAGGAGGGTGGGGGCAGTTCTAATCTCGGGGGAGCTGGTTCCAGAGGGTCGGGGCCGCCACAGAGAAGGCTCTTCCCCTGGGCCCCGACAAACGTTTATATGCATGATATTAGTGAGAGAAACATTAGGACGGGACGGAAGGCTCTCTTGTGCACTTATGCACGCCCCTTACTGTTCTTAGGAATAGAGAATAGAATTCTTTATTGGCCAATATTGGATTAATTGCTCTCGTCCATATCTGGCGCAGGGGCCAAGATTTCTCCACGGACCACCAAAATTTTCTCTCGGATCACCAGTGATCCACGGACCACAGGTTGGTGACCTGTTTTTTAGGTGGTGTGTCTCCAATCCCTTTGATACTCTTCTTGAACAAGCCACATTGCAGCTTTGAGCATTGGCAGGAATCCAGCATGTGCAGCACAGTCTGAGTTTTGGGGGAGAGTAAGAAAACACAGCATGGACTGAGTCAACTGTGACCTCTTTCCATATGTGGGGTTGTCTTCTGACAAATTGCTTTTGCAAAACTCCTAACGTGAGCTTCCCGACTTCTTTTATAATGGGTCTTTAGGGCCCCAACAGATGAAAGTCAAATATAATAAGGAATCCAGAAGCTAAATTATATGATGAGGGATTAAGGGAAGGAGGGAGGGGCATTTTGTAAGAGGCAACTTATACTTTGTGGTTTTTCTTCATTTCTTGGTTTTTCTTGGCTTCTTGGAAACTTCTTGGTTGAGAAGCATTTTGTTTCTTGGAAACTTCTTGCAAAACATTTATTTATTCATTCACTCATTCATTCAGTTAGTTAGTCCAATATACAATGAGGGATTTAGTGGGTATATATATATATATATATATATATATATATATATATATATATATATATATATGTCACATGTTTAAGTTGAATTTGAAAATTAAGGGAGACTAGGATAGATCTATTTCGGCCTTATTTTGGCCTCATCAGCTAGCCATACCCACTGGGACTTGAACCTGCAACCTTTGCCTTGTAAGGCAGAGAATTATCCTCTAGGCTACAGTATCCAATCCCTTCAGCTCTGTACCAGGGAAGGGTTACATTTTTGTGTCGAATCACCCTGGTATATTGAAGGAACATCACAGCTCCTTTTTTTGCCTCTCGGCCCAA
Organism: Erythrolamprus reginae; assembly: GCF_031021105.1. Lineage (NCBI taxonomy): Eukaryota > Metazoa > Chordata > Lepidosauria > Squamata > Dipsadidae > Erythrolamprus > Erythrolamprus reginae. The sequence continues at coordinate 3,323 of NW_027248485.1, read as the reverse complement.
CCCAGGGCCATTTCCAAGGCAGTTAATTTTATTGATAGCCGACAATTCTATCTATATGTGTCACATGTTTAAGCTGAATTTGAAAATTAAGGGAGACTAGGATAGATCTATTTCGGCCTTATTTTGGCCTCATCAGCTAGCCATACCCATATATATATATATAAATAATATATATATAAAGACATATATATAAATAAATAAATACACACACACACACACACACACACACACACACAGTAAAATACATGATGAAGGTTATAGAGGAGATACTCATAGTAAAATATATCTAAGAAAGAATAGAAAAGAAGATATAGTAATAGAACATATCAATGAAAGAATAGAAGAAGAGAGATAGGAATAGAAGAAAGGTATAGGAGATATAGGAGAGCAATGGGACAGGGGACGGAAGGCACTCTAGTGCACTTGTACTCGCCCCTTACTGACCTCTTAGGAATCTGGATAGGTCAACCATAGATAATCTAAGGGTAAAGTGTTGGGGGTTTGGGGATGACACTATAGAGTCCGGTAATGAGTTTCACGCTTCGACAACTCGGTTACTGAAGTCATATTTTTTACAGTCAAGTTTGGAGCGGCTAATATTAAGTTTAAATCTGTTGTGTGCTCTTGTGTTGTTGTGGTTGAAGCTGAAGTAGTCACCGACAACTTTGAAGAAAAACCAGAAAGTCTAGTTGCCTCTTGAAAAAAACTCATCTTTGGAACAGCCCTGACCTGGATGGCTGAGAATCTCTAAAAACATTTAAGCTAGGAGTGATTGAGGGAGCTAGGTGTATTTAGCCTATTAAAAGAGAAGGATTAAGGGGGACAGGAGACCTGTCTTCCAAGACTTGAAGGGTTGTCACAGAGCGGATTGACTTATTCTCCAAAGCACTAGAGGGCATGGCAAGAAATAATGGATGGAAGACCAAGATTAAGATTAAGCATAACATTTATCAGGAAAGACTTGATGAACTTAATCTGTATAGTCTGGAGCAGTGTTTCCCAACCTTGGCCACTTGAAGATATCTGGACTTCAACTCCCAGAATTCTCCAGCCAGCATTCGCTGGCTGGGGAATTCTGGGACTTGAAGTCCAAATATCTTCAAGTGGCCAAGGTTGGGAAACACTGGTCTGGAGGACAGAAGGGAAAGAGGGACATGATCGAAACATTTAAATACGTTAAAGGGTTAAATAAGGTTCAGGAGGGAAGTATTTTTAATAGGAAAGTGAACCCAAGATGAGAAAATATTATTTGACTGAGAGTAGTAGATACTTGGAACAAACTTCCAGCAGATGTGGTTGGTCAATCCACAGGAACTGAATTTAAACATGCCTGGGATAAACATATATCCATCCTAAGATAAAATACAGGAAATAGTATAAGGGCTGACTAGATGGTTCCCTCCTGAACCTTATTTAATCCTTTAACATATTTAAATGTTTTGATCATGGCCCCCCACTCCCTTTTGGTTTAATTTACCCTTTATCCCATTTCTCATTTTCCACCAATCCAATTATAAAGTTTGTCCCACACAGTGTAATATTCTTCTTCCTGTTTGTTCTGTAGATCAAAAGTGATTTTGCTCCAATTTGCGCATTCTAAATTTTTTTAAAATTACCAAATCCATAGTTGGTATGTTTTCTTTTTTCCAATTCTGTGCAAAAATCAATCGAGCTGCCATTAATACATGTACTATAAGATAATAGCTAAGGGAAACTTTATCCTTCATTCTGAAAATGAAAGTCTGGGAATTTTTTTTAAAATTCCTGTTTTCATTGAGCAACTGACTAAGGGGGATATGAAATTGAGAAGTTTCGACTTTCCTGTAAGACTAGATGTGAAAATGACTAAAATAGCAAGTGGCAAGCACTCTCGCAAAAACAGGCTGGGTGAACTGGCTCTTCCTACTAGGAGGATCTGTCTTAGGTTCATAGTCCGCTTCGGCCTGACAATCTGCCCGACATTCGACTTCTGCTCAGGAGTTTCCAAATCAAAAATCTGTGAAGTTGGGACAATAAAGTGACATTCTGGGCAGGGGGTTGCCTGCTTCCTCCAAAATCGCAGGTGGGCCGGGCTTCTGCTCCTACCATTCCAAGCCCCAAGGTAGGGGCCCATGGGAGTTGAAGTCTGGCACATCTGAAGCGAAAAGGGAGGAACCATGGGCTTACGAGTCCGCCTAAGCACACTTCGCGTTTTCCCCAGACAGTCGGGCAAGAGAGAAGGCGCCTCTCCATCGCTAACCACGCAATGCCCTTGGCCGCTGCAGCCGCCTCCTTGAAAGCGCTCAGGGATCCGGAGGGGAAGAAAGGAGAGGCCCGCCTTGCTTCCCCTCATCCGGTCCAGAGCAGAAAAGCCGCCGAGGCAGAGGACGGTGAGCCTTCCGCTTCCCTCTCGGCTCCTCCACAGCCTCCCGACCCTCCGGGCAGCCCTAGAATCCCAGCTGCCAAGCCCCCCCCCCCCCGTCCAGCCACTCCAACGCTGGCTCCGGAAGACACCGCGAGCCCCTAATCGTGCATGCATACATGTCATGCCTTTTTCTTCCTGTCAGGCGGTAGGGAAAGCGAGTAGAATGCTTGGCTGCATAGCTAGAGGTATAACAAGCAGGAACAGGGAGATTGTGATCCCACTTTATGGAGCGCTGGTGAGACCACATTGGGAATCCTGTGTTCAGTTCTGGAGACTTCACCTACAAAATATGTTGATAAAACTGAACGGGTCCAAAGACGGGCTACAAAAAAAGGTCTTAAGCATAAAAACGTCTCAGGAAAGATTTCATGAACTCCATCTGTATAGTCTGGAAGACAGAAGGAAAAGGGGAGACATGATCGAAACATTAAAATATGTTAAAGGGTTAAATAAGGTTCAGGAGGGAAGTGTTTTTAACAGGAAAGTGAAGACAAGGGGGCACAATCTGAGGTTAGTTGGGAGAAAGATTAGAAGTAACGTGAGAAAATATTATTTTACTGAAAGAGTAGTAGATGCTTAGAACAAACTTCCAGCAGACGTGGTTGGTAAATCCACAGTCACTGAATTTAAACATGCCTGGGATAAACCTAGATCCATCCTAAGATAAAATACAGGAAATAGTATAAGGGCAGACTAGATGGAACCTTGAGGTCTTTTTCTGCCATCAATCTTCTATGTTTCTATGTTTCTAGGACCGGCAAGGTCTTCTTAAAATCCCGCGATGCGCTGAGTCCGCGAAAGGTGAACCACGAAGTGGCGAGGGAACACTGTACAGTATTTAGATACAGGATATTTTGTACTCCCCGTTATCACCCTTGGTAAATTATTTAAAAATGGGCACTTTTATACCACTGAAGCC